>NW_020230631.1:0-164910 GCF_003227715.2 Harpegnathos saltator
AACTAAGGCAAGGTCGGATTGTCAACTAAGGCAATACTGGAAAGCTTTAAAGTAATTGTTCAAAAATGTCCGCCATCAACAGTTTGACAATAAGCTAATCTATCGTAAAAAGATGAAACGGCTTTTTTGAATGTAATCAGCAGGGATGAGAGCAGGCTTCATCAAGAATTCGATTTCGTAAGTCATTCCAAATTTTGTGGTTTCGTTTTGTAAACTCTATCTTTTAAATCCCACAGGAAGTAATCGTTAGGTGATAAATCGGGTGATCGAGGAGACCATTCTATAGGTCCTCTTCTACCTATCCATCGATGAGGAAACACTGTGTCCAGATAATTACGGACGTCCCTTCCGTAATGTGGGGAGGGGGCCACCATCTTGTTGGAACCATGTATGCTCGAAGTTGTCATCCATGATTGCTTGTATCGCTGGAACTATTTCGTTTCTTAGCATATTCTCATATTTATCGTGTTAGATTTCCGTCAATAAAGAGTGGACCTATGAGAACATTATTCAAAATGCCTACCCAAACATTCACTTTTTGTGGATACTGTGTGTGTGTTTCTTCAATCCAGTGAGGATTTGTATCTGACCAAAATCTACAATTGTGTCGATTAACGTGGCCATTTAACTGAAATGTTGCCTCATCTGAAAATACTACATTTGATAGATAGTTAGGATCTTCGGTTATTTTTTCCATCAAATCACAAAATTCAATGCGCCTATCAAAATCATCTTCATTTAGCTCTTGTACAAGATGGATCTTATAAGGATGAAATTTATTCATTTTCAATATTTTAAGCACAGACATTTGATCTATTTCATGTTGCTGTCCTACTTTGCGGGTCGAATCATGCGGATTTTCGATAAAGGATTGTAGAACATCTAATGATTTTTCTACACTTGTTGCTGATACTGGCCTACCTAGTATTGCACGATTTTTCACACTTCCAGTTTCCTGAAAAACCTTATCGTTCTTTCAACGGTAGATTTTGAAATGGCATACCCTGATTACGAAAAGTTTCATTAAAAAGCCGCCTCACATCATTGTACGACCTTAGTCGATCATCCCATCCTCTCATCATCAAAAAGAGATATGCGTTCTCGTTCTGAAAGACTTGCCATATTGACAAGAAGAAGTGGTAAGATTTAGTCTAATCGACTAAATTAATATTTGGATCAATTTAAAGTTATTCTAAAGACAGTGCTGAAGAATAATAATGAGCACGGAATGAAGTGCAATTAGGTCAGCTTACAACTAGCTTCAAACTGTTTCTTAATAATTTTCAAAAAAGTAGAAGAATTTCAGTCGAGTTTGCGATTCACTAAACTGTAATGAGTATTAAATGAGAAAATGGAAGAAATAAACATCGAACAGCAGAATAGTTCAAATAAATAAATAACTGAAATAAATCAATCAACGAAATTAAGACAAGCCAATAGGAGCCAACGCCTGGAAGTTAGTCGCGCAATTATTTTACGAGTTGGCTGGATCATCCTACGATCTTGTCTTAGTTGGCTTCAATCCACTCCGACCTTGCTTTAGTTGGCCGGATCATCCTCCGATCTTGCCTTAGTTGGCCGGATCATCCTACGACTTTGCCTTAGTTGGCCGGATCATCCTCCGATCTTGCCTTAGTTGGCTAGATATCTTACTTTAAAAAACTCGATAACTTCGGAACAGCTTATTCAAATTGGATAAAATCATAGTGCCTTGAAAAGGTCTGAAGAGGAGCTATAAGAATATGTAATAAAAAATTGCAGGTTCCATTTAAAAAATCCGAGGTGACTTTGTCTTGACCTTGATGACGCCACCCAATGTCAAATTGTTAAGATCGGTAAATAGAACATTTTCAACGCTATAACTTTTGCCTGAAACATTTTTTTATAAAGTGTATATTTTTCGAAATTTTTATGGCTCCCGTGGTTTTTTCTTCACCCTGTATATACAGGGTGCACGATTTATCTGAAGACATTGAAATATCTCGAGAACTATGCATTGGATAAAAAAAAGTGGTTAATGAAAGTTGTTAGTCTCGAAGGGGGACATCCAATGATACCAAACTCGACCTTCCACCCCACCCCTGGGGGTGGGGGTTGAGGGCAACTTTGAAATCTTAAATGGAAACCCCATTTTTTATTGCAGATACGGATTCTACGCCACAAAATATGTAAATTTTGTTGGAAACTTTTTTCTTTATTCGTGATAGATGGCGCTGTAATCGCAAAAAAATTATATTTTCCGCAATTCTTCAGAAATGATCATTGGATTGAGAAATAAAAAGTACCTGTTCAATATTTTTAAAGAACATAATAAAAGTTATTCCCCCCCATACCCCTATACCCCTCTCGGGGTAGGGTGGGTGATAACGTTCAAATCTCAAATGGGAACCGAACTTGCGCTGAAACTCCCGCAGATATGCTTCTATCCTGTGTACAATCATTTGAAAAAAGGATCAATAAGTGTATTGAAGTTGAAGGTAAAAATTTCGAACACTTACTCTAATTAATTAAATAGTGAGAGGCAAGGGGACCACATTAAAAAAGCACCCACTGAGAGCAGGGACTCACATTAAAAAAGCACCCGAAGGGAACATAAAACTACTACGTCCTCGTCGTTGTTCCTGTGTAACGCTAAAAGTAGTTTCTCGGAAAAATTCAACGCTATCTATCACGAATGAAAAAAATTGTTTCAATAAAAATTTCACGTACAATTTAATTCTGCAATGAAAAAGGCGGGTCCCCATTTGAGATTTGAACGTTATCACCCACCCTACCCAGAGAGGATGGGGGAGAATAAATTTTATTATGTTCTTTAAAAATATTGAACAGGTATTTTTTATTTCTCAATCCAATGATCATTTCTGAAGAATTGCGGAAAATATAATTTTTTGCGATTACAGCGCCATCTATCACGAATAAAAAAAAAGTTTCCGACAAAATTTACGTATTTTGTGGCGTAGAATCCGTATCTGCAATAAAAAATGGGAGTTTCCATTTAAGATTTCAAAGTTGCCCCCAACCCCCACCCCCAGGGGGTGGAGTGGGAGATCGAGTTTGGTATCATTGGATGTCCCCCTTCGAGACTAACTTTCATTAACCACTTTTTTTATCCAGTGCATAGTCCTCGAGATATTTCAATGTCTTCAGATAAATCGTGCACCCTGTATACAGGGTGTTATAAAAGTCCGGGAAGAGCAGAATAACTCGAAAAATATGACACCTAGAAAAAATGCGAAGTACTGGGGTTTTATGATTTTTTCCTGGGTATCTGACGGTGACCTTGGATTTGACCTCGACAATGACCTTCAAGGTAATTTCAAGGTCAGGTCAATTTTTTAAAATAGGACCCTGTACTTTTGACCCCAGATATGAAAAGAGCGGAAAATTTTACGTTCGAATATGACCTTGAACGCTACCAAATTTGATCTCTGAAGGTCAAATAAAGGTCTAAGCTTATTTTAGACTCAAAACGCGAATATCTTCGAAAATGCACCTGCTAAGGAGCAATATTACGCATAAGAATAAGAATACAGAGGTCAACGAGAGACATTTAGCCGTGATCTTGCCCTTATTCTCAAGGTCATGAGTTAAGATTATTCTTAAGGTCAAATCAGACTTTTTTAGGACTGAAAATCCATACTTTTGACCTAAAAGTATCAAGATTGAAAAATTTTACGTTCGGATATGACGTTTTCAACCTTGACCTTGTTCTTAAAGTTATGTGTCCGTCATGTCAAGGTCAATTAATTTTTTCAGGCTGGAAACACGTACTTTTACCCCCCCATAATGTGAAGAGTGAGATTTTACGTTACGTACGAGATCACACTCCGATTGTTGGTAATTCCTCAATATCGGGCCCCATTTTGGATCGGTCATCTTGAATTTGTAAAATCGAACGTCGGATTCGATTTCAGAAAAGACTTCAAGAACTCCTTAAACGAGATCCAATTTTTGTTATTCTTAAATATCGGCCGCTATCTTGAATCGGCCATCTTGAATTTGCAAAATTCGACGTCGGATTCGGTTTTAGCAAGCTCAAAAATCCCAGGATCGGTATCCGAAAAATTTATTCGCCATCGATAAAATGTATGCTTCAAAGTTTTTATTTGTCTCGATTCTATCAGTGTCAAACAGATAATAGATTGTTTTTGAGTTTTCATCGATTTAACAAGTTTTGATGTCATTCTAGTCCGTTTTGAATTATTATCATATTATTATTAACGATCAATGGTACATTACTTATCATTTTTATTTAAAGGTAAAGAAACTGAATCTTTTATACCAAATTTTTTCAAATTTTTTGTTTTCACTTCCAAATGGTTTCTTTTACAGAGCATGAAAGAGTTTCGCTATTGATGATGAGAGGATGGGGGGATACACAAAGATCATACAGTGAAGTGAGATTGCTGTTCAATGAAAACTTTCGTAATGAAGGCGAAGGTATTTCAATATCGACTGTATCTCATACCATCAGACGATTTGTAGAAACTGGGAGTAATAAAAACCGCCAAAAATCTGAGAGGCCACGGTCCCAAACGACAGAAGAGCGACAATTTGAAGTAACCCAATCATTTGTTGAAAATCCCAGATTGTCAATTAGAAAAGCATCTCAACAGCTTCAAATGAGTGTATTGTCAATTTCCAAAAATCTAAAGACCATTAAGTTTCACCCCTACAAAATCCATCTCTACCATGAGTTGAATGAGGATGATTTTGACCGCAGGGTGCAATTTTCAGAAGTTATGATGCAAAGAATTGATTAGCAATCGAACTTTTTGCATAATATCGTTTTTTCAGACGAAGCGTCTTTTGAAATTACTGGTAAGGTAAACCGTCATAATTTTAGATATTGGGACAACGAAAATCCTCATTGGATGCTTGAAGCACATACGCAGCGATCTCAAAAATTGAATGTTTGGGCAGGTATTTATGATAATCAAGTGGTTGGGCCTTTTTTTATAAATAGGAATTTAAACTCAGAAACCTATCTGTAGCTTCTAACAGACCAAATTGTTCCATCAATACAGGATATTGTTGGTGATAATTTTGATGATGTTTGGTTCCAGCAAGATGGGGCACCGCCACATTATGGACGCATTGCTCGGAACTATTTAAACGATACTTTCCCTAATCGATGGATAGGTAGAAGAGGAACAATTGAATGGCCATCGAGATCGTCCGACATTGCACTACTTGATTTCTTTCTTTGGGGTTACATAAAAAATAAAGTTTATTTCGCTAAACCTCGTAACCTGGATGAGCTTCAACAACGGATCATAGACGAATGTGCTTCAATATCTCCAGAAATGATAAGGAGTGCGACTGACAATTTGTACGTCCGCTTAGCACACTGTCAAACGGTCAATGGGGAACATTTTGAACATCTCAGGCCGAGTTACAAGATACTTTGCCTTCGGTGGCCGGGACTAACTGAACCTTGCCTTCAGTAGTCGGGTTTGAGACATCTTGCCTTCAGTGGTCGGGTTTGAGACACCTTGCCTTCAGTGGTCGGGTTCCGAGACGCTTTATTTTCAGTAGACTTCACGATCAGTGAAGTAACGTAAAACGCATAATTTTGAGAACAAGGTCAAGGTTGAAAACGTCATATCCGAACGTAAAATTTTTCAATCTTGATACTTTTAGGTCAAAAGTATGGATTTTCAGTCCTAAAAAAGTCTGATTTGACCTTAAGAATAATCTTAACTCATGACCTTGAGAATAAGGGCAAGGTCACGGCTAAATGTCTCTCGTTGACCTCTGTATTCTTATTCTTATGCGTAATATTGCTCCTTAGCAGGTGCATTTTCGAAGATATTCGCGTTTTGAGCCTAAAACAAGCTTAGACCTTTATGTGACCTTCAGAGATCAAATTTGGTAGCGTTCAAGGTCATATCCGAACGTAAAATTTTCCGCTCTTTTCATATCTGGGGTCAAAAGTATGGGGTCCCATTAAAAAAAATTGACCTGACCTTGAAATTATCTTGAAGGTCATTGTCGAGGTCAAATTTGTCCAAGATCACCGTCAGATAGCCAGGAAAAAATAATAAAAACCCAGTACTTCGCATTTTTTCTAAGACTCATATTTTTCGAGTTATTCGGCTCTTCCCGGACTTTCATAACACCCTGTATATATACAGGGTGATTCAAAACAACCTTCCATTATTAAAAATATAAAATCCTGATAAAATTCTAAAACAACTTTTCCTCTTGCAAAATTTTGGCAAGAGCTTAGATTTTAAATTATTAAAAAAAGTAGTAGACCTATTGCGGATCGGGTACGGGAGATAGACAGGTGTGGCGCAACTCACCGTCAGACGTGGGCGCTAACGCGGAGTACCCGCAGCAATCAGTTGATCACATTACACATGTTATACACTAGCTACGTTCCAATATTCATTGCCAGCATAAAAATCTGTATTTTCTGTGACGTTAGGTGATTGTTATAACGGGCAAAAATTTTGGAAAACAGACTCGGAGAGACCGAGAACATGCTTGCATGTGTGTGCGCGTACAATCTTGGCTGTTTTCCAAAATTTTTGCCCGTTATAACAATCACCTAACGTCACAGAAAATACAGATTTTTATGCTGGCAATGAATATTGGAACGTAGCTAGTGTATAACGTGTAGTGTGATCAGCTGATTGCTGCGGGTACTCCGCGTTAGCGCCCACGTCTGACGGTGAGTTGCGCCGCACCTGTCTACCTCCCGTACCCGACCCGCAATAGGTCTACACTTTTTTTAATAATTTAAAATCTAAGCTTTTGCCAAAATTTTGCAAGAGGAAAGTTGTTTTAGAATTTTATCAGGATTTTATACTTTTAATAATGGAAGGTTGTTTTGAATCACCCTGTATATATATATACTGGGTGTTTCAGACCACCCGGGTCACCCAATTTTTTCGTTAACACATTTTAGAGAAAAATATTTCAGACAAAAATTGTAGGGCTTCAGAGGATCTATTTATTGACGCTATGAATTTGACCTTCGGATAACCTTGAAAAGTCCAGTCAAAATCAAAAATAAAAATTTTAAATGATCTCCCAATTTTTTATTATGTCATCTTTTTCTAGCAACCAATTTGAACAACTTTTATCTGGAACATTTTTTTATTTACCTAATATTTTTTAGATATTTAAGGAAAACTTGATAACATTTTAAATATTTAACTCACGATATCTCGCTAACTATTTGTCCGAAGAAAAAGTGGTACTAGACTTTTTCGCTCTATTTAGTTTCAAGATTATATTCTTCCAATAGTGCCCTAAATTTGGTTAATCTGACGATTTTAAAATTTCCAAAAACCAGCAAGTTTTCGTTCCTCTCGCTTAGCTCTACACTGCTATGGAGTTGGTGTGTTACAATTATGAGACACCCTGTATATTAAAGAACAGTGTTGTTTCTATTTTATAGTTATTTTGTAAGAAATTAACTTAAATAAATTAAAGTAATAATAATATTGTATAATAATAATAACAATATAATAAATTAATGTAATAAATATGTAAAACGTATTTTCTTACCTTTACCTGATTTGGTTCGAATATACCAATAAATAACTTACTGCCCATCCAAAATCGACATGGAGAAGGATAAGTTTCCGCAAGCATATATAAACTGGGCAATAAATCTGAAATTTTTTGTGCTTCAGAAATATGTTACAGTGAAGCAATTATTTGTATTTAATTGCATTAAAATTATTAAGAAAACATCATATTAATAAACATCATGTAACTTTAGCATAAAATAATACTGTTATATACATATGTGAGGTGAAAATAGCACGTGTATACAGGGTGCACGATTTATCTGAAGACATTGAAATATCTCGAAAACTATGCATTGGATAAAAAAAAGTGGTTAATAAAAGTTGTTAGTCTCGAAGGGGGACATCCAATGATACCAAACTCGATCTCCCACTCCACCCCCTGGGGGTGGGGGTTGGGGGCAACTTTGAAATCTTAAATGGAAACTCCCATTTTTTATTGGTTTAGATACGGATTCTACGCCACAAAATACGTAAATTTTGTCGGAAACTTTTTTTTTTATTCGTGATAGATGGCGCTGTAATCGCAAAAAATTATATTTTCCGCAATTCTTCAGAAATGATCATTGGATTGAGAAATAAAAAATACCTGTTCAATATTTTTAAAGAACATAATAAAAGTTATTCCCCCCCATCCTCTCGGGGTAGGGTGGGTGATAACGTTCAAATCTCAAATGGGGACCCGCCTTTTTCATTGCAGAATTAAATTGTACGTGAAATTTTTATTGAAACAATTTTTTTCATTCGTGATAGATAGCGTTGAATTTTTCCGAGAAACTACTTTTAGCGTTACACAGGAACAACGACGAGGACGTAGTAGTTTTATGTTCCCTTCGGGTGCTTTTTTAATGTGAGTCCCCTTGCCTCTTACAGATCGGGGTGCTTTTTTAATATGAGTCCCCTTGCCTCTCACTGTTCAATTAATTAGAGTAAGTGTTCGAAATTTTTACCTTCAACTTCAATATACTTATTGATCCTTTTTTCAAATGATTGTACACAGGATAGAAGCATATCTGCGGGAGTTTCAGCGCAAATTCGGTTCCCATTTGAGATTTGAACGTTATCACCCACTCTACCCCGAGAGGATGGGGGGGGGAATAACTTTTATTATGTTCTTTAAAAATATTGAACAGGTATTTTTTATTTCTCAATCCAATGATCATTTCTGAAGAATTGCGGAAAATATAATTTTTTGCGATTACAGCGCCATCTATCACGAATAAAAAAAAAAGTTTCGGACAAAATTTACGTATTTTGTGGCGTAGAATCCGTATCTGCAATAAAAAATGGGGGTTTCCATTTAAGATTTCAAAGTTGCCCTCAACCCCCACCCCCAGGCGGTGGGGTGGAAGGTCGAGTTTGGTATCATTGGATGTCCCCCTTCGAGACTAACTTTCATTAACCACTTTTTTTTATCCAATGCATAGTTCTCGAGATATTTCAATGTCTTCAGATAAATCGTGCACCCTGTATATACAAGATGTCCGGTAATTAGCTGCCAACCCGAAGTATGAAGGTAGATTAAGTTAAGACGAACATAAAAGTCGTTTTGCAAGATACCCATATCGTTTTGCAAGATTCGCAATAATTATCGAGTTATTAATGACAGAAATCTGAAGAGTGGGAGTACGCTGACAGAAATGATTGGAGAAGTGTTGCGGCTGCTCAGGCCACAGCGCAACCAAATTGATCCACAAACTGTTGCCGGTGCGCGGCGAGAGGAAGAACAACGCGCCGCTATTTGTTGTTTTATTTCGCCGGATTACGTCTCGCCGCACGCTGCCAACAGTTGCTGAGTCGACTGGGCCGCGTTGTAACTTGAGAGGCTGCGACGTTTCTCCAATTATCCATCTCAGCGCGCGCTCATTCGTCAGATTTTTGTAATTAATAACTCGATAATTATTGCAAATCTCGCAAAATGGCATAGGACTTTTATGTTTGTTTTAAACCAATCTACCTTTACACTTCGGCTTGGCAGCTAATTCTGGACACCCTATATAGTTTATATGAGTAAGTTACAAAGGTTTCAGCCTTAGTATACTTGTTGTTTATTGAAAAATTATTAACATGTTAAGCGCGGAGCCGATTTTGCTGAGCTTTCCGTTCAGGCGGCGCACAGTGGGCAAAGCGACTCATTTTTTGGACAAAAATCTACCGACAGTGCAATTTTCAATCGATTTCAAAAATTTTTTTTTTAATTTACTCACGAAACATTGTTCTACAACGTAGTACTGCGGCATTGAAGAAAAAAAAACTGAAATTCAAAATGGCGGGTACAAAATGAGTGATGAAAGTATTGAATTCCTGTCGAATGATACTTTTCTCTTATAATATTAAATATTACACTGAAATTGTTTTTTTGGGTCGTTAAACATGAATTTGAGATCAAACTTAAAATTAAAAAATCAAAATAACATTTATTATAAAAGTCACAAACGTCGAAACTTTACAAGATTTATTAGATTTACAAAAGAAAGAATATTATGCACTTGGCACGTAATTATTTAAAAATTTTTCATATTTTAATATTAAATTTGTACAAAATAGCAGAATTTTGTTATATTGCTCTATAACTGCTTATATAATGAAACAATATTTAAGCCCTTATCCACGTCAAAGTATTTGCCATTATAAGGGTACTAGTTTTTTTGTTTCTTTTTATTTTTTGTTTTTCTTTCAATTTTTTAAATGTTTTTGTTTATTTTAAATGTTTATGTTATATTTGTTTGAATTTTTTCTACTTACATTTTAGGTTAATATTTTTATATTTTAAACGCCATTTGTGTGTGTGTATGTGTGTGCCGAATTATTGCATATAGCATTAAAATCAGTCGTATGACTCAACTAAGAGATCTCTGCCCACTGTACGGCGTGCCGACACGGACGACGAGTGTTGAGTTACATAATATAAACAGAAGATACACACATATCGCGGTGACGATTTTACTCCACTTTCCATTTGAGTTGTGGTAATGGCGCTGCCAATACAAAAGTATACAAAGTATAAACAAAAGATAATCAGATGCAAAACGGTAAGAAAGCGACCTTCAAAAGACGATTAGTTAGAAAAAGCCCACGGAAGTGTAAAGGTTCTTTGAGCAGAGAGAATTTTAGTTCGTTGTGTTTTATAAAGTAATTTTCACAGTCATTATCTTCAAAAAAATTTATTGTCCATAATATCGAAAATGTCGAGAGGAGAAGGAGATAGCGATTCATCGAGTGAGTTATTTTTAACCTTGATACTGCTGTTCCCAGGGACCGACGCCGCCTAAACGGAAAGTTCACTGTCAGTCCTCAGGGACCGACGTCGTGCTTAACGTGTTAAGAAAGAGATTTTGATAATTTTTATACGTTGAAAAATTTCATTATTGATATACAGGGTGTTCATTTGAAAATTTCCAGCTAATTATCTCGAAAACTATTAAAGATGTTAAAAAAAGCTAAAACACGTGTTCCATGATCTTGAAGGGGAAAGAGAGTGGCATTATCAGTTCTTTATTTGGAGAGCATTTTCAAGGTCAGTTGAAGGTTAACTTAATTTTTTTAAATAGAAAGACCAATTTTTTATTATATCTTCTTTTTCTACCAATTAATTTTAATAACTTTTGTCTGAAATATTTTTTTATTTGCCTAATATTTTTTGAAATATTTAAGGAAAAGTTGGTAACTTTTTCAACATTTAACTTACGATATCTCGCTAACTATTCGTCGAAAGAAAAAACAATATTAGACTTTTTTAATTTATTTACTATCAAGAATATATTACTATAATAGTGCCCTAACGTTTATTAACTTATCGACCTTTGGAAATCTCAAAATTATTAAATTAACAAAAGTTAGGGCGCTATTATATTGAGGACTTGAATAAGTTCTCGCTGTTTCCCGACAGATGATATTATCTTAGCCAATTTCATCGTGAAGCTCCACCATTAGGCTCGAAGTGATATGTTATTCCGCCGAAGCGTAAACAACATATTTTTTCATAGCGTTAAACATGTCGAATTTCGTGCCAAAAAAAGAGTATTTGCTGGGAATTTTAATGCATTACTTTTTAAAAAAAAAATCTGCAGCTGAAGCACATAGAATTCTTGTGGAGACTTACGGCGACCATGCTCTATCGGAAACAACATGCAGAGATTGGTTTAGACGCTTTAAAAATAATGATTTTGATGTTGAAGATAAAGAACGCTCTGGCGCACCGAAAAAGTTTGAAGACAAAGAATTGGAAGCATTACTCGATGAAGACCAATGTCAAACGCAAAATGAACTTGCAGAATCATTAAGAATTGATGACACAACAGTTGCTAAACGTTTAAAAGCATTAGGAATGATCCAAAAGCAAGGAAATTGGGTGTCGTACAAGTTGAAGCCGAGAGACGTCGAACGGCGTTTTTTCACATGTGAACAACTGCTCAACGGCAGAAAAGGAAAGGTTTTTTGCATCATATCGTGACTGGCGATGAAAAGTGGATACACTGCGATAACCCGAAGTGTAGAAAATCGTGGGGTAAGCCTGGCCATGCATCAACATCGACGGCAAAGCCGAATATCCATAGTTCCAAGCTCATGCTGTATTTGGTGGGATCAGCTGGGTGTAGTATATTATGAGCTCCTCAAACCCAACGTAACCATCACGGGAGATCGCTATCGACTACATTTGATGCTTTTGAGCCGAGCATTGAAGGAAAAACAGCCGCAATACGAGGAGAGACACGACAAAGTAATTTTGCAGCATGACAACACTCGGCCACATGTTGCAAAACCGATCAAAACCTACTTGGAACACAATATAAGTATACATATTATATATGGGTGTGTGAATATGACTCCGCCCTTTTTTGTTAAAATAAAACACATTTCCTTGTTTAGAAAATTAAAGAAAAGTTTATTGAAAGTATGCTCCATCTGCAGCTACAACCTTCACCCATTTTTCAGGTAATTTATGTATTCCTTGCCTGAAAAAGTCCTGGTCTTTTGAGCTGATCCAATTATCAAGCCAAATTTTGATACTTTCGTATGAAGTGAACCGTTCTCCCGTAAGATCTGACTGCATCATCCGGAATAAGTAGTAATCTGAAGGAGCTATGTCCGGCGAATATGGCGGATGGAGTAGCACTTCCCAGTCCTGTTCATCTAAATATATTTTCACGACTTCTGCGGTTTGGCATTATCATGCTGAAGAATTAATTTGCTGTGCCTATTCACCCATTCTGGTCGTTTTTCTTCTATGGCTCGCTTCAAACGCATTAGTTGTCGTCGGTAAACTTCTCCTTTAATAGTTTGGCAACAATCCTCTGTCAATAATGCTTCCAATTCAGCATCTTCAAATTTTTTTGATGGTTTCCCATGTTCTCTGTCCTCAGTTCCAAAATCATTATGTTGAAATCGTCGAAACCACTCCTTACAAATTGTATTAGATGGAGCATGATCACCGTAAATCTCCACAAGCAAACGATAAGTTTCCGCTGCACTTTTCTTTGCAATAAAATAGTGTAATAATACTTCTCGCAAATGATGTTTGTTTGGAACGAAAACCGACATTTTCAAGTGGGGTAAAACACTTGTTGCTTACACTTAAACCAAATTTCGCGTAGTGCGTTTGAAAGTTGACATGAAGTCGTACTATCGAATACAAGTGTTGCCAGTTATTAGTATACGTTAACAATACTAAAAACAACATTTGTTGGGAAAGGGCGGAGTCATATTCACACACGCAATAGTAGTAGACACTGAACTTTTTTAGTGGTATTCATTTTCCTGTGCACACGCGTCGCTCTATCCTACCAGGAACATGGCAGCCGCCATAGATGACGTATTTAGTTTAATAAATGTTTGATATACATATTTTTATTGGTATATGATGTACCAATAATTCTTTGGTACAAATAAAAGAAATTGTTACAACATATCAACAAAATGATTCGAGGTGGGCATAGTTGTGCCGTGTATAAACGCCCGAATATTTCAGGACGAATATCTGAATTAAGCTTTTTTCGTTTCTCGAAGGATGTAGAAAAGTAAAAATAATAATTTTTTAATAATTTTACATTTTTGTTTTGGAATTGCCTAAAAGTCTAACTTATATATGTATATATTTCCATTTCTCAGATGTAGATTATGGTTAAGGAATTGCGGGCGTACAATTAAAGTTCCAATAGAGAACTTATATAAAACATACCGGGTTTGTGGAAATCATTTTAATTGCACAATGTTTTTAAATAATTTGAAAAATCGGCTTCAACTGTACGCAGTTCCAAAACCAATGAATCTACAAATAAAATCAGTCAGTACATGTACAGATCTACAAATAGAAAAACCAACGGATCAACAAACAGATCAGTCAGTACATAACTTTTTATTAGTTTCTTACAATCACATATCTTTTTCATATAAAGATAAGCCGAACTATGATAATATAGAATATTTTTTTATTTTTGTCGACTATACTTTTTAGTACTCTAAGTTAATATTAACAACTACATATTATTAAATAATCTAATTGTTAATTGAAATTGTAGAGCAGGATGTAAACGTTATGGATGAAGATAATCGAAAGGATCAGGAAGTACATACTGAACAACTATCTGTTACACAAGATGAGAAAATACAAATCGATCCTATATTATCTATTAATTCACCCCGAAAGAAGATATTGAAAAAGAAAATCCATTTATTACAAAAAAAATTACGGAAAGTTAAGAAACAATTAAAGCAACAGGAAGCAAGTTATACAAAAAAGATTAAGAAGCTCTCTCTACCAGAATATTGTGATGCAACAGATCAAATATTGCCACCATCTATTGCGTCCTTTGTGAAAGCACAAGTACACCTGGCTCAAAAGTCGCCAAAGGGTAGGAAATTTTCTTTGGAATTAAAAAAAGTGTTTTTCTTTATACCTCAGAGGACGTAAAACCTATGAAGTTTTATCAAAATAGTTCTGTTTGCCTAGCACAAAAACTTCACAACATATGATCGAAAATTAAAAAATTTTTCCCGGGTTGCAAAATAATGTTTTTGACATTTTAAAAGCTAAAGTATCTACTTTTAAAACTAATCTTGATAATTATTGTACATTGTGTATGGATGAAGCTTCATTAAAAGCACATTTATTTTATAATATTAGTCAAGATTTGAAGATTGGGATGAAGAAAAATCAGCATTGCTAGCATGTAACGTTGCAGTTTTAATGCTTAGAGGTCTTTGCACGAATTGGAAACAATTTATAGGATATTTTTTTCTAAATTCCACATTTCATGCTACTAAATTAAAAATTATAACGCAAAGTATAAAAAAATTGGAAGAACTTGGATATATAGTTATTGCTTTTGTAAGTGATATGGGACAAAATTTCATAAATATAGTACAAGCATTAAAAGTTACAATAGAGTCACCATATTTTGTTGTTAATAATCAACAAATAGCTTATTTCATTGATCCATCACATGCTTTGAAAGCTAGTCGTAATAATTTTCTGAAAAATAATATTAAAGATAACAGAAAATTTATTTTATGGAAGTACATTAAGGAACTATACGATATAGAACAAAATAACGAAAATAGATTAGCACCCAAACTAACAGATATACATATTATGCCTACTAATTTTCAAAGAATGAAAGTTCGCTATGCAACGCAAGTTTTAAGTGGAACAGTAGCTGCTGCTTTAAATAAACTAGTAATGTCTTGTAATCTTTCATGTGAAGTCTTCATTACAATTAATTTTGTTCAAAACATGAATGATTTATTTGACATGTTCAACTCATCTATAGTTTTCCACAAGATAAAATATAGACAAGCTTTCAGTGGTCAGGATTATCAAATAGAATTTTTGTCAAAAATGAAAAAATATCTAAGTGAATTAACAATATTTACAAAATAAGGAGTTAATATTTTGAAAAAAGTTAAAGTATTTAAATATTGGTGTCAAAACATAAATTCCCTTTTAAAGATGTGGGATTACTTATGTGTTACTGCTACAGATATACAATTTTTGTTAATGCGTCGTTTTAATCAAGACTCATTGGAGAATTTCTTTGGTAAAATCAGAATTATGAATGGTAACGCTTTTAATCCTACATCTATCCAATTTTATTACTCTTTTCAAAAACTGTTTTCTATAAATTACTGTGTGCCAAGAAGAGGGAATTGTCAACAAGATAATGATGAAATGTTAACGGCTATGGTAAATTTTGAATATTGTTGAAAATGAAGTAGACGAAAGTGAATGTGTATCTGTACGTCTAGATAATCATGATTATCGTCAAATGGATATTGCGAACAAGATGCGTTGCAATACATTTGTGGCTACCTTATTCGTAAATGTTTAAAAATACATTCATGCGATTTGTGTTTAAATTACAGCAAAGAATATGTAGATTTAAATGATACCTCATACTATTGTTTCTTTACAGCGTATAATGCTACTGTAATAATAACCTTTTTGGTTGTTTTTGGTTACAAATTTATGTATGCCAAATAATAATCTTATTGAATATATTACAACTTTGGAGGACATATTTTTTTAAAAAATTGAAGAATATATTTTGCAACCACTTATCATAAATAAATTTATTCGACTTTTTAGGCAAGTCGAATTTATTCCTCCTTGTCCGTCTTTTCCAAAATATTATTTAATAAAACTTTATGCTAGAGCTCGACTATATTATACTTTAAAATTTATTAACAGGCGATTTAAGTAACAATATGATCGTAAAAAAGGGTTATTTTGCGTCATGACTGAAGGATACTTTGTGTTCATTACTATAGGTCTAAGATACTTTGTGTTTATTATTATACACTCAAACGCAAAAAACCCGGTACACTAAAAATTTGGGAAAAAATTACAAAATTTCAAATGATCATAACTTGGTAAATAATGAAGATACAAATATGCGCAGAAATGCAGAATGAAGCTTGGAATGTCCTCTTTAAGAATATCTGAATGGCAATTATGCTCGGCCATTTTTTCAAAATGGTGGATGATAAAGTGAGAGGATGCAAAATTGATAATCAAAGGTCCGTGTTTGCGATGGTGCATGGTGTGCATCAGGTATCGCAGCGTAATGGGACCAAATGCACATGAAAGTATAGAGTATTATCTTTAAAATGCTACTTTACCGAGTTCGATGTGATCATTTTTCACTGAGTTGTTCCAAATTTTGCTAAAAATGCGGTTTTCTTGTTAAATTTGCATAATTCAGTGAATAAGTATCGCATCAAGCTCTATAACGAAGTATTTTAAAGAAAACATTCTATACTTTTAGGTACTTTTCGTCCCATTGAGCTGCGACACTTACTTTGCTCCATGCGCCGTCGCACGCTCGAACCTTGTTTTAGCAACTTTTCATGTTCTCCTTTTTATCACCCGCCATTTTTAAAAAATATCGTTGCGCACAATTTCGAAAGATCTTTCGAAAAATACGGTTTCAAAGCTTTCAAACCGTTTTTGAAATTTGCTGCTAGGATATTTAGATGTCGAGATATTCAATTTCGAATTTGCAATAAATGTCGATTCAGCGAGGCTTAAGAGGCTAAGAGGCTCTGCGGTTCGTTTGGCTCTTTCATAATTTCAATAGCTGTGTTCATGTTTCTCTATATAATAATTTACATAACCTGCACAATATATTCAATGATTTGCATTTATTATTTTGAAAGCCAGGGAAATGAAAGTAAAATTCAATTTAGGTTTTTCATTTTGCGTAATCGATATTACGTAATAAAGATGAATTGCGTTTTAAGATACCGCTGTCATTAGCTCAAATTATGGTTGTAAGTCTTCCCAATATAAACCGCATGGAGTTTTACTGGTAGGAAAAGTCCCATTGTATGTAGTGTGTGTGTGTGTGTGTGTGTGTTTGTATACCACAAGGACAAGGACCCCGTGGTTCGTCAGCTCCACAGTATTTCAAGATTTCACACCCTCCTTGTGGTGTGTGTGTGTGTGTGTGTGTGTGTGTGTGTGTGTGTGGTGTTACAGCAGAGATAAGGACCCCGCAGTTCGTCACTTCTGCAGTAATTAATGACTCCAAACCCTCTCTGCTGTGTGTGTGGTGTGTGTGTACTAATAGTGGGTATGACTGCCTCGTGCGCGTATTACCTCATTCATACGATCAGGCATACTCCTTATTAGTCTTTTAATTTCATCCTGCGTAATTGTATTCCATTCGTTTTCGAGAATTATTCGCAGTTCTCGCAGTGACTGAGAAGCAGGTACGTGATTTCGTACTTTCCTGCCGAGGTTGTCCCATAAGTGTTCGATTGGATTGAAATCTGGACTATTTGGTGGCCAATCGAGTCGATTTATGCCAACTTCATCGAAGAAATCAAGCACTCTTCTCGCAGTGTGTGGTCGAGCATTGTCTTGCATAAACAAGAAGTTCTCTCCGATGAAGGGTGCGTACGGAACAACATACGGAATGAGTATGTCTTCCACATATACATCTGCGTTCATATTCTTGTCAAAAAAGTGCAGATCTGTATGAGCATTAGCTGAAATTCCTGCCCATATCATTACAGAGCCTCCATTGTAGCTATGCCTCTCACTTACCGTACAGTCTGCAAATCGTTCTCCACCGCGACGATAAACTCGTTCTCGTCCATCTGGAGAATAGACACAAAAACGAGATTCATCGCTAAAGAGTACTTTGCTCCAGTCTGCGTAAATCCAGTCTCTATGCTCAACTGCAAAATTGAGTCGAGCTACGCGATGGTGACATTTAAGCAAAGGTACAGCTGCTGGCCTGCGCGAAAGCAGATTTTGTTCCTTTAATCTTCTCCGAACGGTGTTAACGGATACATTAATGTTGCGGACATCCCTTAAATTGTTTCTAATTTGAACAGATGTTCGATGTCTGTCTCTTAACGAATTTGAAACAATAAATCGGTCATCATTGTGATTGGTACATCGAGGACGTCCCGAACCAGGCCTTCTATAGAAAGAATTGGTTTGTAAGTACCTGGCATAAGCACGTTGCACAGTTGACACTGACAAATCAAATGCCTGAGCAACGTACCTTCGACTTCTGCCATCTTCAATTAAAGCAATAACTTGAGCAGCCTTTTCAGGATTTATCGTCGCCATAATCGACGCAATAATCTCGATGCGAAACAATCAATTATGGTTTAAATTGATGAAGTTGCACGAAGCAACGCGCCTCGAAAGGAAAAGATCACGGAAAAAGAAAAGTCGCACGAGGCAGCGCTTATCGGAGTGAACATGTTCGGAAAAGGAAAATTGTTTGTCTTTGTTTATTGTCTTGGCACATACATTTAAGAAAAATCCAGTCAAGCCAGGCGTTAAAGCCCGGCGCACCGATAGAATCTCAGTCAAGCCAGAACGTAAGCCCGGCGTTACTGACAAACTCGCGAAGTCCTGCGTACAACAGATAGTGCCACTATCGGCGGTGGACCATACGAAGGCCAAAAGCTGTACGAAGGCAATCTCTGATCGTCTCCGCGGGCACTCTTATATGCCCTGGGCAGCTCGAACTCGCGTGCGAGCCGAGGGGCTCGCGCGCGCGACAACCCAGATCGCCGCGTCGCGGCGGCTCCGTGGACTAGGAGCGCCAGGGAATTTCGACGTTCAAGTGGCGTCCAGCGATTCGGCATCCCGCGCGCCGGGTCACCGCGAACTCAGGCGCGATCCTGAACAGCATATTCAAGCTGTGTACCATAATGGCCAATCGTAAGGAGAAGGTAGAGAGCTAGGGACAGCTTCGCGAACTAAAGTGTATACCACAGTGATCATGCGTAACTGAAGGGTAAAGAATGATAATTTTTGATAAAAATTAAATTTCCAATTCGCAAAATTATGTAAATTATTGTATAGAGAATAATGAACGCGGCTATTGAAATTATGAAAGAGCAAAACGAACCGCAGAGCCTCTTAGCCCCTTAAGCCTCGCTGAATCGACATTTGTTGCAAATTCGAAATTGAATATCTCGACACCTAAATATCCTAGCAGCAAATTTCAAAAACGGTTTGAAAGCTTTGAAACCGTACTTTTCGAAAGATCTTTCGAAATTGTGCGCAACGATATTTTTTTAAAATTGCGGGTGATAAAAAGGAGAACATGAAAAGTTGCTAAAAAAAGGTTCGAGCGTGCGACGGCGCATGGAGCAAAGTAAGTGTCGCAGCTCAATGGGACGAAAAGTACCTAAAAGTATAGAATGTTTTCTTTAAAATACTTCGTTATAGAGCTTGATGCGATACTTATTCACTGAATTATGCAAATTTAACAAGAAAACCGCATTTTTAGCAAAATTTGGAACAACTCAGTGAAAAATGATCACTTCGAACTCGGTAAAGTAGCATTTTAAAGATAATACTCTATACTTTCATGTGCATTTGGTCCCATTACGCTGCGATACCTGATGCACACCATGCACCATCGCAAACACGGACCTTTGATTATCAATTTTGCATCCTCTCACTTTATCATCCGCCATTTTGAAAAAAATGGCCGAGCATAATTGCCATTCAGATATTCTTAAAGAGGACGTTCCAAGCTTCATTCTGCATTTCTGCGCATATTTGTATCTTCATTATTTACCAAGTTATGATCATTTGAAATTTTGTAATTTTTTCCCAAATTTTTAGTGTACCAGATTTTTTGCGTTTGAGTGTAGATGTAAGATACTTTGTGTTTATTAATATATAATATATATAAAATGTTATTAATATATTATATTATATTGTTATTCTTATTTTATGAAACTATAATGAAAGTAAATTTATAATTATGTTGCAATATTTGTTGCCTAATATTTTATTGTTATTTCAGTTGCTGATTTTGAGAAAATACTTTCATAAATAGAGGAAAAGTGGTAATCTATACAGAAAGTTTGTCAACGGTCGTTATTTTCACAGTGTTATTATTCATTAAAAATTTATTTTAAAATTACTGGACGAAAATATTAAGTCGTTAGTAGTTTACGAGACATATGCGATCAAAAAAGCTAAGCTTTTCGCAAACAATGCTTTGGTCAACCAAATGGATAACAACAATTTCTTGAATTAATTTCAATCGAATTTTACTATAACAAAATTGTTATTTAAAGCTTAATTATAAAAATATGTTATGTTGAAATTTGGTAAATCATCATAAATTACAACGTCTATCGACAAAATAGCTCAGAATTTGTCGACTCAATTTTCAATTAAGAATAACATTGTAAATAATGTATAAATAGAGGACGTTAATTAACAACATCCTGTATATATCTAGTCATTTTTCACTTTTTTTATTATGAATGGACTAATTTCATGATTCAAATATATACGAATACTGTCAAAAACTTGACGAAACATCAAACAGATCGATATATTTATACAATTATATATTAATACAATAAAATATTTTCCTAATGAAACGTTTGTGTATGTATATTTAATATTCTATATAAAATGTGTCCTAATATTCACGATATTCACCAATATTAAAAGTTTGCACTCTATGTTACGTATTCTATAGATTTTCAATATTAGATGTAAATATCGGAACACAGCCTATGACACGACTGAACAGTAAACTATTTATTAGAAAATAAATCATTTTATATGTTAACGAAACTCTAATTTAAGCGCCTGTCCTACCTTCAACATGGCAGCGAGTCATGTGACCAGGCACCTACTGCATCAAAGATGCCGACGCTCAGTGTCAATACTGTGTATACTTATATTGTGCTTGGAAACGCTCAAATGGGAAGTCCTACCCCACCCGCCGTATTCACCGGACATTGCTCCTTCCGATTACTACTTGTTTCGATCGATGACTCAGCCTGGCTGAGCAGCACTTCCATTCTTATGAAGATGCTAAAAAATGGGTCGATTCGTGGATAACCTCAAAAGATGAGTCGTTCTTTGACATGGTATTCGTATGTTGCCAGAAAATGGGAGAAAGTAGTGGCTAGCGATAGATAATACTTTCAATGACATGTTCTTTACAATTTTTTTAAAATAAAGCATTCATTTTCACGAAAAAACAGAAAGAACTTATTTAAGTCCCCATTAGTAATATATTCTTAATAGTAAATAAAATAAAAAAGTCTAATACTATTTTTTTTTCGACGAATAATTAGCGAGATATAGTAAGTTAAATGTTGAAAAAGTTACCAGTTTTCCTTAAATATTTCAAAAAATAGGCAAATAAAGGAATGTTTCAGATAAAAGTTGTTAAAATTAATTGGTAGAAAAAGAACATATAATAAAAAGTTGGGCTTTCTATTTAAAAAAATTAAGTTGACTTTCAACTGACCTTGAAAATGCTCTCCAAATAAAAAACTGATAATGCCATTCTCTTTCCCCTTCAAAATCATGTAACACGTGTTTTAGCTTTTTTTAAGATCTTTCACAGTTTTTAAGATAATTAGCTGGAAAATTTTCAAATGAACACCCTGTATAAATGTGTCAGAAATGGGTAGCCAAACTTTAAAAACATGTTCTACTCTGTAATATTTTAAAAAGCATATTCCATACTGTAAAAATAAAAAAGGTCATATAAATAGGTCCAAAAATGCTTCTTTTTCAAGTGATAAACACAATTATTTACAATAGACTTTGGTAAAAATATTTCATTAAAGAAATTGTTGGAAATTATATCCTTCTGCATCAATGCATACCTCACATCGACGTTTTGTGGGTTGTGGGAGATGTTTCAATTTTCTGGAATATATCCTCTTCTGTCATACGAAACGATAATACGAATTCAAAGTACTTTCACAGTAACAATAGTGTTACGTCCTGCGGGCTCCACATATTCTAAATTCTTTTATAAGTAGAGCAAATTGATTTTATGTTGCTCACGATACGTTCAAATGTTCATATTTAACGAACATGTTCCGCGACCCTTCGGGCACGGTGACGTGCTCATATACCGATTTCTTTTTTATATCTCCTCCTCGAAGTGTAATTACCGAAGTTTCTCTATTTTTTGTCAGGAAGATCCGCTAAATTATTTTAGCCAGGCGTTTTCCTTTCCAAATATTTTTTAGTAACTTCCTCCTTCGGAGCAACAATTTTCTTTGAAGCCGGACCGACCAGTCAATCTCTTATATTATTGCATGACGCGACTAGCCTTTAATCAAAAACTCCTTTCCACTGCCTTTTCCACGTCCCTTCATAAATTTTATTGCTTACCAACTCTAACTAAACCTAACGAAACGTTGAAATCTTTTACTGCCATAGATACCCCATCCTTTACAATATTTATCTTAAAGATACTGCAACGCACCCTTGAAACCCTACTTAAAATTTTTGCAACAAAGTTCTATGACCATATTTGGATATAAACTTTAGAGCCCTGACGCAACTTCCAAAACCCCACCCTCTCGACCGAGGTGACGTTTTAAGTAAAATGAAAAGGCTATGCTACTTTTTGCCAGACCAGCAGCCAGGACAGAAGCTCCTCTTTAGCACCCCTTCAGGGTCTTTCTAACAATTTAGCTTACTAGTGGTTTAGACAGATTAGTGTTTTTCCAGTCTTTAATTATTCTGTGCAACGATCTCATGTATTTTTGGGCCATTATGAGCAATCCAGCTGAAACCAGCATCCTATTCTTGGCGCAGAACTTGGGTTATCCACCCCCACAGACCCGCAACTCTCTTCATCTTCGACACTGTTCGGAAATGCGCAGACAATGATATAACATCACGTTGCCACAAGCTGCATCATTATTGTCATCAAGTCGCGGCCGCGTGGCGGACGGCCTGGCTCCCATTGGTTTCTCGCAGGCGAGCACGCGGCGCTCCCGCCGACGCTCCGCGCGTAGCCGTTCGTGGCCGATACATGACGCGCTCACTGATTCCGCTGCTCGCAGCTAAGAATCGGCCGCCCGGGTGATATAATCGAGCGCGATCGCGAACCGCGAACCTTCGCATGGCCCAACGCCGATTATGGCAATCCCTGGTGTCTGACCTGTGCGACTTGTAGCGCCCGTCTTTACCGACGTTCTCTCTAGGCTTTCCTAGAGCAGTTTTAGTGCTTAGTCGAGATTCAAACCAACACACTCTACACTCTGCTGAGTTGACTGCGGTGCTAATATACCCTGCTGGGTTGAGGCTTTATGGTTGGAATCTACTGTGTTCAGCTGTGAATTCTCTGCGTTGCCACGCTTCAGGAGCGGGCTTTGGTCGCCTCCGTGCGGGACAGGTGAACTCTTTGTTTCTAAGCGTCCGTCAAGGAACTTGGCTTTCAGGAGCGACGTTGCCGTCTCCTTCGGAGTTTGCGAACTCTCTCTCTCTCTCTTCCAAGTATCCGTTAAGGATCTTGGCGATTTGACCAGCGACCGCGTCTTTGAGCACGCTGAGCTCTCGTTTCAAGCGTCCACCGGACATCGGCGTTTCGCCGCAGGAATGACTCAGTCGCCTCTAGCGTGACAGAGCTCAGCATTTTCGTTTGCTTGGCCACAGTTTCCTTTTTACCGTGGCATCTTGCTGGCCGTTGAGTCCGAAAGGGCAGGCCTTCTGAAACAACGGAGATCGTTTCACATTAGCGCTCATCGATCTAATTCGTACGAGCGTTGCTCGGGTTTCTCGGTTCGGATTTACGACCCGAAAAAGCCGCACGAGATCCGAGTCTACTAGCATCTCTAACTCCGATCCTTCTGACAAGGGTATTCTGGTATCCCTGCGTCACGGCCGTTCAACCACCTGACGCGGCAACAGACACATATCATAAAACCAGCAGTAAGTTATTTATATTTTCTTTTGCCAGATTGACCCCTTTCTTTTAGTTTTTTTCTTCTCTCTCTTTTCCTTTCCTTTCTTTTTTCTTTCTTTTTCTATCCTCCTTGGCATTCCTCCTTAATTATAAAATCCGGTTTTAATGGCCCAATCTTTTCGATCACAGACGGACATAACGAATATAGAATTTTGCTCGGACCGCGAGAATTTTGAGGTCGCGTTTATAGTAGTGACAACCTACGACCGTCTAGATTATGTTTTCCGACACATCGAGACAGACGCTTTAAGGCTTTCTCGTTCTCCTCTCTTGTTCCTCCCTGAACTTCCCCCTAGGAGTCCATCTCCTATCTTATCATTGATTAGACCTTGATTAGCCATTTGAAGGTTACATGAAGTTCAGCAACAATTTTTCAAATAGAATACCCTACTTTTTTTGGCATATTCTTATAATGTATTTCAAGAGCTTTCCAAAACACTACAACAAAGTATTTTTTTGTTAAGTACATCCCGAGTTATGAAGCTTCAAATTTACAGTATCGTCGGCATTATTAGTTAGCATTACCCAAGGTGTACCGCGTGGAGGTTGCACGATCGGATTTATACCTCTTGTGTGCGTGCGTGCGTGTGTGCGTGCGTGCGTATGTGCGTGCGTGTGTGTGTGTGTGTATGTGTGTGTGCGTGCGTGTGTGTGTGTGTGTGTGCGTGTGTGTGTGCGTGCGTGCGCGCGCGTGTGTGTGGGGTGTGTGTGTGTGTGTGCGCGCGTGTGTGTGCGCGTGCGAACACGCGCGCGCGCATGCACACACACACACATACACACACACATGCAATGAGGTGTAAATCCGACCATGCAACCTCCATGCGGTACACCTTGGATAATGCAAATGCCGGCGGTACTGCAACTTTGAACTTCATAACTCGGGATGTACTTAACAAAAAGATACTTTGTTGTAGTGTTTTGGAAAGCTCTTGAAATACGTTATAAGAATATGGCAAAAAAAGTAGGGTATTCTATTTGAAAAATTGTTGGTGACCTTCACGTAACCTTCAAATGGCTAATCAAGGTGTAATCAATGATACCTTCTTATGTCCCACTTGACACCATACAACTTTTGTCTGAAACATTTTTCTCTAAAATTATTCATTTCCAAGATATAAGTCTGTAACACTTTAATTGACTCACCCTGTATATATATTTTTATTTATGTTTATTTTTGTATATATTATTATTTTTGTATATATGTTTATATGATTGTTTATATATATATATATACAGTCTGTAAAGTAAGAGCGTGTACGACATAAATAGCAGTTGGCTTCAAGTATCGTCCTAGTTTTTTTGTGAACCGATAGATGAAATCTTTGTCGTGAATGCTTTGTCACAAAAAATTCAGTTAGCGTCGAACTCTAGCGCCCCTCCCCCGCGCATATACGTGTACTATTTACTATATTTCTTTGTATATACTATGTGCAAAAATATACATATGAGTATATATATGCAGTATTTATACAACTTCTTTTGTTAATAACTTTTTAATAAACAGTAAGCGACGGCTAAAACTTCTTTAGTGTTATTTAGGAAGGTGAGTTCTATAACATATATCAATATGAAAACTATCGGAGGTGAGTCCCCTAAATCCCACTTTTACCAAACCATTAATTAATGCAAAAAATAAGAAAGCTCGATTAGATTTTGTAAAGAAATTTGAACATTGGACTGAAGATCGCATTTCTAATTTAATAGCATCAATACCTCGCCGTTGTGTTGCAGTGATTGTTTCTAAAGGCATGGCAACAAAATATTAAGTTTAAAAAAACGTGACAACATTTTCTGTTATTATTTTTCAATAATATATTTTTCTTATGCATAAGAAAACTTTTGGCGCAATACTTTTGCACTGTTTGTAATAAAACATTGTGTAAAAATAAAGTATTTAGAATTATTAAGAGTTTGTAAAGTTTATATAATTGTAGGACAAATAAATACATTTTGTTTATATATATGTGTAAAGTTTTTAGCGCTCATTATAAAATGAACATATAATAATAATTGTGTGGCTCATAAGTTTAACACGCCACTGTACATATCGCTTCGTGGCTAATTCATCTCTCAATTGTCTGTCGCTCGTCGCTTCTCAATAGTTTTCTCTTTCTGCGCAGAAATGCCTCTTGTTGGGACAGGAGACATCCCCCCTACTTTCCATAGTGACAGCTATATGGCAATGTCTTGAATCTCTAGCTTATCTCTAGTCTCATAACTTGGAAAGTACTCAATAAAAAAATATTTTATTATAGTATTTTGGAAAGGTTTTGAAGTTAACTATAAGAAAATGATATGAAAAATAGAGGGTTCTATCTGAGGAAATTAGGTTGACCATTCTCTGACCTTAAGCAGATATCCCAAGGTCAAACCAAGGTCACTGTTGTACGTCCCCCTCAACATCATACAACATTTATTTAAAAAGTTTTTTTGTAAAATTGCATATTTTCCAAATATTTATCTGTTAAGATTAAAAACACACCCTATATAACACAATGTATATTACAGTTATGAAACCAAATTATATAACCTCAATATAATTAGAGTATAACATATGTTATATTACATGTTACTTCTATGCTATATTACAGTTATATTCTGTATTTGCTGGGTATTTTTTCTCTGATAAAATAAAATTTCACATTTATATATTTTGTGCTACAGTGGAATTCCGGGTTTCGGATGAGTTTGATAGCAAATTAGTTAAC
Organism: Harpegnathos saltator; assembly: GCF_003227715.2. Classification (NCBI taxonomy): domain Eukaryota; kingdom Metazoa; phylum Arthropoda; class Insecta; order Hymenoptera; family Formicidae; genus Harpegnathos; species Harpegnathos saltator. The sequence goes on from NW_020230631.1 coordinate 26,971, forward strand.
TGTGTGAATCGGAATTCATTTATTTATATATCCAAAGTCGCATAACATCTTTTGAATTCATACGGATTCCTTAACCGCTAAGCTTGATGCAATATATTTAGTTTCTGATGTGACGTTGTGTTGCACACAGTTGTCGTTACAACATCCATATTATCGGTCTGTTTGATAGTTTAACGTCACAACTATTCGTTAATCGACTCATCCGCGGCATAGTTTGAGTCTGAATAATCTGTTAAATTTAAATTTTTGCATTTCGGATACATTATTCGTAAATGTTTTGTGTAAGATAAATACTGCATTCTTTTCTTTACTGTATTCTAGATTGATCGTTGTATTTCTATAAATATCGGCTATATCCATGGTATAAGCAATGTCAGGTCATGACACAAATGATAAAAATAATAGTACTACTACTTTGTGGTATGGAATTATAAATTTTATGCTTTCTTCTACATTGATTGCTTGTAATTTTCTATTAAGATCTGCAGGAATCATTAAACTTACTTCTGTCATCTTATATTGTATTAATATAAATACGCTCAATATAAATCATTGATTGATAAGTATCGAATTCTCTTTGCAGTTGCTTTACATGCACACCTAGAAAATATTCTGAATTCTCGATTATAATCTCGAATATATCTTGTATTTATTTCAAGACGTCTATCAATCCTTTATTTGTAGCTATGTAGTGTAACTATGGTGAGACATACAATGCAATCATAACTTTACTATATTTATCTTTGAGGTGGTATACAGAGGAATCGGCATTAGACTATTTAAAGTTGATTTGTTTCAAAAACATATTTACTGTTCGTTCCAGCATCTTGCTGATTGTTTAAGCTTAACACATCGATCAATAAGTCCCGGAACTAACCAACAAATGGCGCCTCTAATAACAAATCCATACCATTCTCAGTTAGTACCAACCTTTATAAGTTACATGTCAAATTTTCATGACATTCCGACATTGTGACATTGAGTTACAATGGTTTTAGTGGTTTTAGTGACGCTACACTGTGTCACAAGTCGATGGTAACGATGGCCAAATTGCATGAGTTGAACTTCGAATTGCTTCCGCATCCACCGTATTCTCCAGATTTGGCCCCCAGCGATTATTGGCTGTTCGCAGACCTCAAAAAAAGATGCTCCAGGGAAAGAGATTTGGCTCTAATGAAGAAGTGATTGCCGAAACTAACGCCTATTTTGAAACCAAAGATCGTTCTACACGGCTGGCATAGAAAAGTTAGGAAAGCGTTGAAATGAATGTATCGCTCTTGAAGGAGACTATGTTGATGAATAAAAAAGAATTTTGGCAAACAAATGTTGTTTTAGTAGTTAGTCCCAGGACTTATTGATCGATGTGTTACATATGTCGATTTACATAATTTGTAGACTTTGTTTTTATCTAGAATTTTTATATATACCTTCTAGTATTTGCATGTATATTACTTGGAAATTCCCGTTAATAAACCGTTCTTATTAGGTGTGTGAATTAATTCGGTCCGTTTTTTTTCCAAAAAAAGACTTTAGTATAAAAAAAGCATGAAAAAGTACACTGGTAATCAAAGTATTTGCCATCGCTTGCTATTATTTTTTCCCATTTGTCTGGCAGTTGTTGCATTCCGTGACGGAAAAACGACTCGTCCTTCGAAGCAATCCATTCATTGAGCCATTTTTCTATTTCTTCATAATTGTTGAAGTGCTGGTCCGAAAGCCCGTGTGCTATTGATCTGAACAAGTGATAATCGGATGGAGCAATGTCTGGTGAATACGGAGGGTGAGGTAAAATGTCCTAGCCAAGTGCTTCTAAGGTGGCCTTCACAACCTTTCCAACATGTAACCGAGCGTTATCGTGCTCGAAGATCATTTTGTCGTGTCTCTTTGCATATTCCGGCTGCTTATTCTTCAATGCGTTGTTTAAACGGATCAATTATTGTTGATAAATTTCGGCAGTGACAGTTTGGCTCTGTGTTAATAGTTCATGATACACTACACCCTTCCCACTATATACAGAGCATTACTTTCTTGCCGTGAATATTCCGCTTTGGTATCGATGTGGATGGTTTTCCTGGGGTGCTAATGTATTTCTTTCGTTTGGGATTATCGAAATATATCCACTTTTCGTCTCCAATCACAATACGATGCAAAAAAACTTTTCTCTTTTCTGCCTGGCAAGCAAGATTTCAGATATGGCTTTTCGCCTCTCGATGTCTCTTTTTTCAATTCGTATGGCACCCATCTTCCTTCTTTGTAAATTTTTCCTATGGCTGCCAAACGCACAGAAATTATTGATCGATCAATATTCAACAATTGCGCGAGCTCATGTTGCGATTGACACGGATCTTTATCGATTAGCGCCTGCAATTCCTCGTCCTCAAACTTTTTCGGCTTACCTGGACGAGGTTTGTCATCGATACTGAAATCATCACTTTTGAAACGTCGAAACCATTCTCTGCATGATTTATCGGTGGAAGTATTAGGAGCGCAAAAAAGTTCTGAGCCCTAGATTTCATACTAATGAAACCACAATTTAAATTGCATTAATTTTCCCGCCCTTTTGCGGTTTTAAAGCAGTGACATTTGGTCTTTCGAAACATCGTGCGATTTGGCGTTTGATGCACATAACCTTAAAATCAGCAGTGTTCACGATGGCAATAACAAAAGAGCATATTCGATTTTCCATCCACTTCGTGTTTCATCTGAAGAAAAATGCTGCTGAAGCCACTGAAATGATCTGTGTTGCATATGGAGAGAACGCTGTAAGTTATGCTACGTGTAAAAGATGGTATCAAAAATTTCGCCAAGGAGATTTCAGTCTTGAAGATGAACCGCGTGCTGGACGCCCTCAAAAGATTGAAACGGATGAACTGCAAGCATTGTTGGATATAAACTCTGCACAAACTGAAAAGGAGCTTGCAGAGCAACTTGGCGTTACGCGACAAGCCATTTCCACACGTTTACATGCAATGGGAAAAGTTCAAAAGGAAGGCAGATGGGTTCCGCATGCACTGTCCGAAGACAACAAAAATCAACGGCGTGACACGGCACTCACTTTGCTTTCAAGGTTCCGGAAAAAGGATTTTCTGCACTAAATCATTACAGGTGATGAAAAGTGGATACTTTATGATAATCCGAAGCGTAAAAAATCATGGGTTGACCCTGGTCAACCTTCGACATCGACGCCAAAGACCAATATCCACGCCAAGAAGGTTTTGCTTTGCATATGGTGGGATTGGAAAGGTGTATTGTATTACGAGTTGTTACAGCCGGGTGAAACAGTAACGGCAGATCGCTATCAGCAACAATTGAGCAATTTGAGATGCGATGCGTTTGAAGAAAAGAGGCCATTTACTGGCAAAGGACGTCGTAAAGTGATACTGCTTCATGACAATGCCCGACCACATGTTGCGAAAGTGACTCAGGATCATATCTTTGCGTTAGGCTGGGAACTTCTTCCGCACGCGGCGTATAGCCCAGACATGGCGCCTTCCGATTACTATCTATTCCGGTCTCTGCAGCATTTCTTGGCTAATACACATTTTGTGACACTTGAAGAGATACGAAAATGCATTGATGACTTTATCGCCTCGAAGCCGGTGAGCTTCTACCATCAGGGAATTCGCAAGCTGCCCGAAAGATGGCAAAAGGTCATCAATGTAAACGGGGAATATTTCGTTGATTAATATAGTTTTGTTTGTTTTTAAATAAATTTTGAATTTTGCAAAAAAAGGCTCAGAACTTTTTTGCGCTCCTAATACTTTCACCATAAGCTTCTACGAGCATTCGATGAACTTCAGCGGCTGTTTTCTCCAAATGAAAACAGAAAATGAGAACTTCCCGGAAATGATGCTTTTTTGGCTCGAATTTCGACATTTTCGAATCAGATAAACACGATGTTATTGTTAGAAACCCAAACGTTTATCAACTGAATATTATTGCCAGATAACGAAACTAAAAAAGAAAACCTTTTGCAGACATTAGAGGTTAGAAAATTACATAGTACAGCAATTGACCGCCAGATGGACCGAATTAATTCATACACCTAATACATTAAATTGGTCGATTTTTATGTTTTCTTGTGCAGTTATTGCTAAAAGAATTCGTACAAAATCATAACGAATTATAAATACGTAAAAATACTTCATTATAATCTGAGTCTTCCTTTTGAAAATAATCTTTAATACAAAGATGTGCCTTGTATCTCAATTTATTCATACTCGGATTTTCTTTGATAAATATCATTTGCACCCAATAATCCTTTTATTCGCGGACAAAGATAATAATTCCCAAGCTTTTATCTTTTTATAAATTCCTAGTTTTTATAATTTTATAGTTTTGATTGCTTCTTCTATTTATTTGAATCTTTATTTTGCATTATCTCTAAATATATTTTCGATTCATTGTAAGATACAAGACATGCTGAATAACAATTTGGTGCTTAGATTGTTTCACAATTTCTTAATCTCTGAATTTATCTTTTTGAAGTTTACTCAACATCAAGTTGTTTTATTTTGTTATCTTTTTATAATCAAGAAAACCGCTATCATCTGCTGCATTTTCGTTCTCTATAACTTCAATAATAATAAAAAAACCATTACCATTTTCAATAATAATAAAAAGATCATTATTATTTCCTAATTTTACATTATCGGTAATCTCGTTAAAAAATACATTGGGCGAGACTATAATTTTATCAGTACTTAGATTATAAAGTCTATAATTTTTTGAATCGTTTCGATAATCTATGTAGAATGCATTTCTTCGATTTTGCGTCGAATTACTTAAAAAATTGTTGTATAATATGCGCATATGCTATACTCCTGAAAAGTTTAATGTGTGCTAAGTCTGACTTTGGTCGTGTCCATAAATGGAATATTTTCGGGAAATATTGATGCAACATATTGGGGACTTGAATAAGTTCTCGCTGTTTTTTCGTGAAACTGAATGCTTTATTTAAAAAAATTTAAAGAACATGTCATTGAAAGTATTATCTATCGTTAGCCACTACTTTCTCCCATCGTTCTGGCAACATACGAATACCATGTCGAAAGAACGACTCATCTTTTGAGGTTATCCACGAATCGATCCATTTTTTAGCATCTTCATAAGAATGGAAGTACTGCTCAGCCAGGCCATGAGTCATCGATCGAAACAAGTGGTAATTGGAAGGAGCAATGTCCGGTGCAAACGGCGGGTGGGATAGGATTTCCCATTTGAACGTTTTCAAGTAGGTTTTGACCGGTTTTGCAACATGTGGCCGAGCGTTGTCATGCTGCAAAATTACTTTGTCGTGTCTCTCCTCGTATTGCGGCCGTTTTTCCTTCAATGCTCGACTCAAACGCATCAATTGTAATCGATAGCGATCTCCCGTGATGGTTTCGTTGGGTTTGAGGAGCACAAAATATACTACACCCAGCTGATCCCACCAAATACAGAGCATGAGCTTGGAACCATGGATATTTGGCTTTGCCGACGTTGATGCATGGCCGGGCTTACTTCGTGATTTTCTATGCTTCGGGTTATCGCAGTGTATCCATTTTTCATCGCCAGTCACGATACGATGCAAAAACCTTTCCTTTTCTGCCGTTGGGGCAGCTGTTCACACGTGAAAAAACGCCGTTCAACGTCTCTCGGCTTCAATCGTACGGCACCCAATTTCTTGCTTTTGAATCATTCCTAATGCTTTTAAACGTTTGGTAACTGCTGTGTGATCAATTCCTAATGATTCTGCAAGTTTATTTTGCGTTTCACATGGGTCTTCATCGAGTAATGCTTCCAATTCTTCGTCTTCAAACTTTTTCGGTGCGCCAGAGCGTTCTTTATCTTCAACATCAAAATCATTATTTTTAAAGCGTCTACCAATCTCTTTTAAACCAATCTCTGCATGTTGTTTCCGACAGAGCATGGTCGCCGTAAGTCTCCACAAAAATTCTATGTGCTTCAGCTGCAGATTTTTTTTGAAAAAAGTAATGCAGTAAAATTCCCCGCAAATATTCTTTTTTTGGCACGAAATTCGACATGTTTAACGCTATGAAAAAATATGTTGTTTAAGCTTCGGCGGAATAACATATACTGTCACTTCGAGTCTAATGGTGGAGCTTCACGATGAAGTTGACTGTAGTATTGCCCAATGCAAAAAGGCTGAGATAACACCATCTATCGGGAAACAGCAAGAACTTATTCAAGTCCCCAATATATACTCAAGATATACCTTGAGACAGCTAGCTTTAAAAACTGTTAGCATCTGAAATTTCTAGAGCTGGAAATTTATCTCATCGAACTTCGTAATATCCCTCACATTGATCGAGTCACTCATAATCGAGAATATAATATTTCCACCACACTACGATTAAATATGTTCTCTTTGTCACCTCTTGTCAACTTGATCAAACTTACATAATCTCTCAATATCTCTCTCTGAGCCCATAATATGTTGAGTATTATTAATTTTCTTTGAGTATACAGCGGATATAAGAGGCATATTTGAAAACAGGCATATTTGAAAGAGAATATAATTTTAATAGATGATTCAAACAATCCAATCTGAATCAATCCAAAAGACTAACGATTCGAACAATCCAAAAAAAGTTTGCAGTTGCGAAACGAGCACATGTTTTCCGTTTTCTTCTTCCGTAAGTACGAGAGGTAAATGTGACAAGAGAACAAAAGGAGTCGCTATTGTAATCTATGCGCAAATCGTCGAACGCGGTTGCGCTCGAGAACGCTAACATTCATTAAGGGGACATTCTACTTTCTCGGGGTCAAAAAATAGATTCTTTTTTTGCTTTATTCGATATTATACACCTTCGAAAATGTTCTCCTAAATTTTTGGGAAAAAATTCAATGTATTTCAGACATTATAGGCGTCTGCGCTGATCTAGCTCTTTCGGCCGTCGACTCACTAAAAAATTATTAACTCAAACAAAAAAACAAGAAACAAAGAACGAAACAAAAGCTACAAAGAAAACATCAAGAAAAAGTTCAAAACCTAAAAAAGCGCAGTTGACGAACAAATTGATGCAGGATTTGTTATTATATTATGGTTTAGCAATATGCCGTTATCCAAATTCAATTGAAAATATGAAAAATGAAATTTGGGCAACTATTTTCATAAAATTTTGACCGACGAGCAACCGTAACATTCGTACTGTCCTGCTGGAGCTGACTCCTGGTGTAAGTGGCGGCAGCACGAGGCTGCAGGTACTTCAAATAATTACACACATTCACCTCCTTTAGATAACGATGTTCAAGAAGTATTAAAACCGATTTACGTGAACTTATCAGCAGATGACCTTTTGGAGCGATGTTTGGGAAACAACATGCAAAACAACAATGAAAGTTTTAACGCTTGTGTGGCATTTGGTTCCCAAACATATTTTTGCTGGCCGAAAAATAATTGAGGTTGCTGCATATATGTCTGCATATGTTTTTAATGAAGGTTTTAATACTCTCTTAAAAATAATGAACGTTATGGAAGTTACAATCGGGTCTGCAGCTACTGAACTTGCACGCAAACAGGATAACGCACGACTGACGCAAGCCAACCGTCGCAGCACCGATGCCACTAAAGAGAGTAGAATAGCTCGAAGAGAGCAACGAGCATGTGAAGAACAAACTTACGAGGAAGTTGAAAGCATTTTGTATGCAGCAGGCATAGTTGATTGAAAGTAAGTAGCTTTTACATATAAAAATTCGTGACGCAAAATGCGTTTTTCTCAAAATTACTTTTTTTTATGCAGCGGACACGATTATAAAATATCTACTTGATCAATCGGTCCAAACTTTCAATATGTTATTTTATACATTAGTGGCTATTGTATGAATCTCAGACTTGTTAATTAATTAATAATTTCCTATCTTTTACAATAATTACATTTTAAGAAAGTGCTATTTTTCGGGTTTTTAACTTTAAAAGTCCTTCACTAAAAAAACTTTTACTCGGTATTTTTTTTCAAGCGTCATACGAGACAATTTCATATAAAAATTAAAAATATATTAATTTTTTTGTTGTAGATAATCTAATCGACTGCAATCGCGTCCGCCAGCGAGCCATCAGTTTTTGGAGGCGTTATTGCAAACTGTAAATATTTTTATAAAAAAGCTGGAAAAAAATTAAAAAAAATTTTTTATATAAATTAAGACTCGCAAATGTAGTAAAAAAAGTTTCAACTCAATATGTCCTCATTTTATTATGAAAAAAAATCCCTGAAAATCAGCAAAATTTTCAGCCGAGAAAGTAGGATGTCCCTTTAAGTGTGAGATCATTCAAACATAAAAAATAAATTTATTAAAATTCCTAATAGGGTGCTCCACTGTTAATCCATTTATTGATGTATTATTCAAAAGCTCTTTCCAATGCGATTGAAATATGCTGGAGATATGCTTAATAAAAAGTATTTACAACTTAGGAAAGATGTTTACGCTTCTGGACTCATACATGACTTTACATGCCTTTTTTCATTCTTATAGTGAATAAAATATGCTCTTAAAATTTGGCCACCTATTTTTGAAATATTTTATATAAATGACGTAAGAATAAATAAAACAAATACATCTGGGAGAAGAGGACAAAGTTTGTTTCCTGTGCGTATCTTTATAATATTTTTACATATATGTTAACGGTTGTATTCTTTAGAGGTTTATCTTTTCTCGAGTGCAATTTTAAATTTAATAGAAATATCAACAACATGCAAACAAATCATTATTCAATAAGTTGATTTCAGTAAGAAATGTAAACAAAATTAACAAACAAGCGGATAATGTAATATTATTCTTAACGAACAATGTAATACTGGAGCGTATAGTCTAAATTGACTGTAAAAAAAATGACTTCTCATTATATGTTCTGTTCATTATATTTTTATTATTAATAACTTTCCAATAAACAACAAGCATCTGATATCAATTATAACATTATTCAGTGATGACTTTGATAACTTCAGAATTATTGAAATCAGGAGATGGTCACTATCTCTACATAATTATCAAATTTGGTTTGTTTTCTCTGAGAAAAATCATATTACATGATATTTTATCATATTATATTTCATTGATAAGAATGAGTTTATATTATAATGAACAATTTCAACAGGACGAATTAAACCCTTTTCCCTCCACTTTTGCCAAACATTGCTTATTATTGTAAAATATTGATTACTAGCAAATAAAAAATCAAAAATTCATGTAGTTAATTACGAAACGACAAAATTCCTCGTGCTCAGGTTGACATACTGTACTCTTTGCGCAAGATTGGACGTCTTGCCTTAGACATCTTGTATATGTTCATATATTGACAAAATTTATATGTTGTCAGTATTGGAACATGAAATTTAGGTTACACGAGTTTAGGGATGTATGTGTTTTTCAATATGTATGTAAAATTAATGCATATTGTATACACGTAAATTAACAATAGCTAACAATCATTATTATAAAATCCATTTTAATGTTTTTCTCTATATTATTATAGTGAAGATTCATATCTTGAAAGTGGAAAAGCGTAAAAACAAAGCGATAAGTTTATAAACGATAATATTACCGTCAAAACTTGTCTGGAGTAAGTAGTGAGCATTTCCAATAATTGGGTATGCTTTTGGACCTGGTAGAGCATTCGCCGCTTGAATAAAACGTGATCGCTTACGATAATACGAGGTAAGGTAATATATACCAACACATATTAAGATTACCGATACAGCATATGTAAGCATCATGGAAATGTTAAACTGAAAGATAATTATAGGTAGATACACAACATATACATATATACAACCATGGGTTCGATTCCTGACGACGTGCGAATGAGATGCGCATGCGAAAATCTATATTATATGTAACGTGAACTGTACATTTTCGCATACGCGGCGCCAGAACTATTCATGCAGATGGGCCACAGGTGGGCCAGCGTTTATATGGATGGGCCACATCATTCATTTTAATGTTTCTAACTGTTGTGCTTTGTCTCTGGGAGAAATTAACTACAAAGACAGAATTTAAAATTAATTTTAATTATAAAAATAACTTCATATAAAAAAAGCTGAAAACTTGGACAGAATAGAATAGCATAATTATGCTAAAAATTTCTAAAATTTTAGGGTAAGCCAAAGGATAAACCAGCGTATTTTTAGGTGGGCCAGGGCCCACCCAAGCCCCACCTATGCATACAACATACAAACAAAATACTTAAAAAGAAGTATATCAGATAAGAAAGAATAGACAGCTCATTATATTGAATAGGAAGTGTCTAGCAAACATATGTCGGAAAAGCGATATTTCCAGAAATATAAACGATTTTGATTCTGGAAATGCAAATTATTTATATGCTTCTATCGATCATGTACAGTATAAGTGAAAGAGTATATTACCATATTTTCACTTCGATATTTGCGAAAATGAGACTTCAACTTATTTTATACTTATTATTATAGTGCATTTAAATAGAATACTTTTTATAAAGATATACAGGGTGTTTGGTAGTTTATCATAACCATAGCTAATGGAAGCGTAGAATTGATTAAAACAAATATAAGTCCCATATCTTTTTGTGATATTCGCAATAATTATCGAATGATTAATTATATAAATCTAATGAGAAATCCATCTCATTGCTCGCTCACTTGTCACATTTCTATAATTAATAATTCGATAATTATCGCGAATATAGCAAAATAACATGAGACTTTTATGTTTGTCTTAATCAGTTCTATACCTCAATTAGTTATGGCTAAATGAGTTACTAAACATCTTATATAAAAAGCATAGGTTATTTTTTATTTGTGAATAATATACAATAATTAGATTAATGTGATTATTGTATATTGCATATATGATTGCTATATCATATATCAGACATCAGAATGAATAATAATTACTTTAATAATTACTTTTGTGCAAACATCTTAATATTACGATCGATAAGGTAAATTGGCGAAATATATCTAGGACATTTTAATGCAAACGTTTACGTTTCCAAGAAAGTCGCAGTACATAATCTGAAAAATCCTTTACAGTTGGAATTAATGACGACTGTATGACAGACGAAAAAGAATATGATATACATACACACACATGAGAAAAATATAAAAATAGTTTATGTATAAAGTTCCCGGTTTCACGCGTGTTCTACCGAAAAATTAGTGTGAACTTTCCGAACAATCCGATAAACCGTCACATATCTCTGTAAAGCAGAAAACACAAAAATTCTCACTTCCAGTGCTCTCAGTGCATATGTAGCGACTGGTAAGAAATATTGACAAGACAAGACAGAAAACTTTAGCTATCTGCAACCTCATACATTAATATTAAGAAAAAAGGACTCGTGTTACAAGTAGGAAAAATTAAATATAAATCAAGGCCAATCGGAACTGTATTATAAAAACTTAAGATACGCAGTTTTGCTACAACATGCAAATATTTGCAAAAACGTACGTGTGTTTACTTTTGTTTTTTGTACACTTTATTAATGGTAATGTGCACTTTATTAATGGTAAATACCTGGATTTCTTAGAAAGCCGCAAACGTGAAATATAATAAGAGATTTGAGAAATGTCTTTAAAAAAAAAATTGCCGTGCAATAGCTGTGTTATCTGCACGGAGCAAAATATAAAAAGTGGATAAACATTAACTTACAGGTTCGTTTATCAGAAAATAAGAAAGAAACGGTTTAAATGAGACTATTGAATATATCTATATTTTTAATAATTCTATATTATGTTCCTACTTTTATATCGATATGTGAAAAAGATGCCATATCGATAGATGAAAAACATGCCACATGAAAATCATTATATTATATTATCATTAAATGTACTCTTATGAAAAATAAATCAAAATTTGGTGACACTACTCGACAGTCACGCGCGTCACGTCATTAGTCGACTTCCTTCGTTAACAACTTTGTTAATAATGGTCCGAGGAAAAAGTGGAAGAACTTTTGACTCAGAATTTCACTCTTTTTCATACCTCTAGAGCAGAGCTCGGCAAAATGTGCACGCGACGGCCGATTTTCGACTATCTCCGCCCACCGCTATTCCCTTTACCTCGCCGCTCCGCGCGCTGCCTATAAGCCGCTCGAGCCTCAGGAGCGTGTTTCCAATAGTTTTCACATTACCCATGAGGTACTATTGTTGACGCGTTTTTTTTTAAGTGGTATCCCCAATAGACCTCTTCATTTTTCAAAAATGAAGTTTATAAAAAATGAGAAGTGTTCTTCTTTAAGCGATGATTCTTTACCACGTCTTATGCGGTTCGCTACATGCAATATCCAAATTGACTCCACTCTTACCAATAAAAGATGCCGAAAATCGAATTGAATATTCTTCACTTAACATATTTTATTTCGCTTCTGTTCAATTAGTTACGGGTTGTTACAGTCATCAGTAGATTAGGCTTACTGGGGATACCACTTAAAAAAAAAACGCGTTAACAATAGTACTTCATGGGTGACGTAGAAAACTATTGGAAACACGCTCCTGAGACTCGAGCGGCTTGTGGGCAGCGCGCGGAGCAGTGAGGTAAAAGGAATAGCGGTGGGCGGAGATAGTCGGAAATCGGCCGTCGCGTGCACATTTTGCCGAGCTCTGCTCTAGAGGAAAGTCGTTCATTATTGGACACCCTGTATATTTGGATATTGTATATTATTGTATAAACAGTAACAATATATTAAGAAAAACTATCTTCATTTTGAAAAATTCTTTATTTTGAAAAATTCTTAAAATATCCATCTTCCATTTCTTATTTTAAATACGAGGGTAGTCCCAGAAGTACCTGACTAAACAAAGAAAATACAAAAAATTTGGGAAAAAATATCTTTATTTCTCTATATAGTCTCCTTTTAGCTCAATATACTTTTCCCAGCGATGTTCAATAGCTTCGATACTCTGTTTATAGTGGGAATCGTCGAGCTCCTCAAAATAGCTATCAAGCCACCTTGGTCCATTGTTTTGACTGTTCCTTCGTCTCAGGTGTGAAGTGATGGACCCATGTTTCATCCATGGTAATGAATCGACGCAAAAACTTGGCTTTATTGCTGAGAAACTTCGCCAAACACTCAATTGAAACCTCCTCACGACGCTCTTTTTGTTCCAATCGCGGCACCCATCTTGCGCACAGCTTTCTCATGTCCAAATTTTCAGTCAATATGCGATGTACAGCACTTTTTGAAATGCCTATCATGTCTGCTAACTCGCGCACTTTCAGTCGACGGTCGTCCAATATCATTTTGTGGATTTTCTTCATCATTTCTGGCGTGGTCACTTCATTTGGTCGACCACTGCGATGTTCGTCTTGGTAGCTCGTACGGCCTCGTTTAAACTTTGACATCCAATATTTTACTGTTGTAAACGAAAGAGCAGACTCCCCCAGAGTAGAATCTAGCTCCGCTTTGATATTGGTTGGACTGAGGCCTTTCAAATGAAAGTATTGTATCACATAACGATGACCAATTTTTTCCATGTTTACAAATTCATTGAGAGCGTTCACTATTGATGGCTGCCAAACAAATACTAAAGAACGTAGCGTCGTCAAACTTCAAACTTAAGCTTTATAAGGTTGGTACTTTCTACCATAGTCATTCTTTTCAAACAACAACTGCCATCTATCGTCAGATCAGGTCGGGCACTTCTGGGATTACCCTCGTAGGTGTTTAGTAATCATTTTGCATTTTATATTTTTAAATGAAAAAGTTCCAACTATTTTGTATTTTTTATTTAAAATAAGTTAGATGCTCATTTTGCCCATATCTAATGTTGTGAATGAAAAATACCGATCTTTTTCATACGAATATTTCATCCCTTGAAAGATCGATTGAGCACATCGAAAAAAAAATAAAGGAGGAAGATCCCTAAGGCCTATTTTCGGCACTCTTCAAAATTGGACCAAAATGGCTGGAATCACTTCCTTATACCCTTCGAAGTAATATTTAGTCAATTCCAGCCTAAACGGAAGTATTTAGAGTGTATATTTCAAGTATACATGGTGCATCAGCGCGCCCGTATCAAGCATTTCTTTGGAAAACTAAGCGTTTCTGAGAAAAATGTTTCAGATAAAAGTTGTATGGTTTCAAGAGGGACATAAGATGGTGTCATTGGTTTGAACTTGGATAGTCATTTGAAGGTCACGTGAATGTTGATTTCAATATTTTATATAGAACCCCCTATTTTTACATATCTTGTAGCTTATCTCGAGAGCTTTCCAAAACACTATCGTAGATTACGTAGAAACACTTATTACAAATACTTCTGAAAGAAATGACTGACGTATTTTCTGCCGTAAGGCTAAATACGAAGTTTTGAAAAGAACTGTTTTAAGAACTGTATGCACCTTTTTGAGCAACTACGATCCCTTAAGCTTTTAATTCAATAGACCATGTTCTGCTTATGTCCATGGCCTTATATCGGACTTGATCTCACATCTTAATGTCAGAGATACACAAAATGCGTGTATGCGCGTACCCAGGGACCTAGTTACGATAAAAATAAAATTAAGTTCTTGTCAGAGCTGCTTCTCGAGATTTTCTTATTACGCAAAAAGATATTTTGTTATTTTTGAGTTTTTCTTCTTTATTTTTTCTCCTTCTTTAGTTTTTAATCTTGCATAATTATTCAGATTTGTTCTACAGTGAATTGCAATTTATAATTAGGCGTTTCCAATATGGCAGAAAATATTAATGTTCCTGCAAACGAAACAATAACTATTCCTTTTAGTAGACCATCTATGACACATAAATGCATTATCTGCAAAGCTAAATCGCCGCTTGTTGTTGTACCTTCCTTGGCTAAACTTCGGATTTTTGTTAAGCGTGAATTGATAATTGATAAAAAGTGACAGGCAAGGGGACTCATGTAAATCCAACACTCCACTCTACGTGGCTTCTTAAAGGAAGATTACGTTTACGATTTTACTGTTCACGTATAGAGAATCAACAAGAATAAATAATATGGTTTCAATCTCGGATCTTAAGTAACGTTTCTAAAATCTATCTGTAAAAAGCCTCATAACTGGCAAAGTACTTAATGAAAAATGTCTTACAACACCAGTAACACTAGAGAAGTGCCATACGGCGATTTTCCTGAAACTTGGCATACAAGTAGTATATGGAAAACTATTGGACATGTATATTGTTATATCGGCCCGAAAGCCGTTTGAAGGGTAGAAATCACCCTTATCGAGTTTGGAGGTAAGTTTGACTATTTTGCGAATTATTTTTATGATTGTTGCGAAATACGATTGTTGATGCATCTAAAAAGCAATCCCTTCTTAGCGCTACCCAGGATGGACAACATGGACATGATAGAGTTCTCATCCCATTGGGCTTTTTGAACGTGAGTCCCCTTGCCTCTCACGAATCGGGGTGCTTTTCGACTTACACTTTAAATTTAGTGCAGTAATGTGGAGAGTTAGCGTTTGTTAGGGCAAAGAAGTACTGCGTGCACATTGATGTCATACACCAAACACATTTAATTATTGCAATATCATTGCAAAGTTACCATTGCTTTTTTTATACAGAAATCTGTAGGGGTTTCTGATTTGTCGGGTTTGTCTGCGATATACCCACATTTCCACCAAGCGTATCGAAATATATTCTTAAATCTGGGCGAGGAAAACTGGTTATGTATTAAAGACTGTATTTTGAGGATGTTATTTCTTAAATGTAAATTTACATCATAGTTATACAGCATGACAATATCAGAAAATTGTCTTAAAAAATTCTTCCAAGGTCTAAAAGTGTAAATGTCCAGTGGTTGAATTAAACCAGTGGTTCCAGCGGGAATCGTAAAAATTTGGACGTTTTTATTGTCTTTATCAATATTGTCAAACTTTTTTTCAGTCTGGCCAGTCCAAGAATCTAACAAAAGAACAGAGTTTTCCCCGGTGTTTGGTAAAAAAACGTTTGCGAACCAATTAATGGCAAGGTCGAATGTTAATTTGCCTGATTTTGATGCAAATACGACAATATTGTCTGCTTTGTACAAAGTTTTCTCAACAATTGGTCCAAATTTACCACTAGTCTCTTGCAGGACTATTAATAAAGGGGATTTTAAATCTCCGTTGGCAAAAACGATTGGCTGAATAGTGTAGCTGTGCATCAAAGAATTCAAAGATTGCGCTAAACACTCGACTTTCAATGATCCTTTTAAAGCAAGCGTACGACCTGCGTTTCTACATTGAACCCCGATTGATCGGAATTATAGACATTGTCTTCACTTACCAACATGATCTCTGATTTTACTTTAAAAGCAAATTCGCTAGATGCTTGTAATAATTTTTCCTTTGACGATATTTGTTTTTTAGTCACAAATTTATTTATCTTGACAGACTGTGTATACGTATATCAATTTAATAGTAATTGAGAGTATTATACTTACAAGGGAATGGTCGGGGGCGTCCCTCACCGATTTGAATGGGCATTGGATATGTTGTAGAGGATCAAAAAATATTAGACACGCATTTTTTTATATGTGTTTATCTCGAGGTTTAGGGGTTGAAATCACCCCTTGAAAAAAACGGATTTTCTCGTTTTTATCAAATATCTTCTAAAATATGAGAGATATGAAAACATAGTAAATGTAAGATGTTTATTTTTAGTATTTGATGCTCTTTACACCTGTCAACTCAAATTTTTCAAAATATTAAATTTACCCTCCCCGCTCACCCCTCCACTCATTATTTTCGCAAATTTCAAAAATTTTGTAAGAAGAAAAATTAAAGAGCATTGAATTCCGAATCCATCCATATATAATAATAGTATGATTCCTCGATTCAATTTTTAGAAAAACAGTACGATCGTGGTAGGCACTGCACTGTGCGAGTAGGTAAGTATTGTTACGTGGCGTTCTTTCTCTTCAGTTGCGCTATGCTTAATAACTATCTGTGCATAATTTATCTTACTGCAAGATGAAAACGAATTAATTAATATGCCATGTATTATACAAAGAAAGAACAATGAGTACAGATAAATGTGCATATGTGGCAACAGTAGCAAATGCGTGTGCAGCGTCGCTATTTGTACAGAAATTTCCAATGTATATTTGTATATTTCTTGAAATAAGTATATTTATTGTAATGACAAATCGACACACGATCAAGACGAATTAAAATAAAGTCGTAATGCATGAAATAAGAAAACACAGATTCTATTACCTCTGCAAGAAAGAGCAAACGTGCGATATGAAAATATAACACAGCATTAACAATTGCTAAACAATATATAACGAAGAGCTTAATACTAATTACGGAATAATAATGTAGAAGAACAGGATAGAGAGGAATAATATATAATAAATTGTGGAAGAATAATACTGGCAATAATATATATTTAACAATATATGTGATAAAGAAATAGTACACAATTTGCATATGAACATGCACGCGAATAATGAATTTGTATTATTTTTATAGTACATATTCGTTGCAAAGGTGATGATTATGGAAAAAATGTGTCATACACAATGATTTTTTACCAAAAACAAGTAATTATAGCAGTTTGGCCACAAATATCGCATTTTATGTTTAAATCACTTTGGAAGCAAAATTCAACCGGTGTTTGAAACTCTGTTGGTCTAGTCTGTATATATCCACTTTTAAACCAGGCATATTTAAATAAATTTTGAAATCTGGGCGACGAGAATTGATGATGCGTTTATGATTGCAATTTCAATATATTATTTCTAGCATGAAGATCAATTGCAAGATTTAATAACATAACAATATCAAAAAAATGCCTAATAAAGTTTTTCCATAATCGGAAGCCGTATACATCTAACGGTTGTATTTTTCCTGTTGCACCGGCTGGAATTATTAGGAAAACAATATCTGTTGCAAAATCTGTTCTCGTCTCCTCAATTATGTTGGGACAATGTCCACTCCAAGAATCTAATATTAATACGGATTGTGGGCCAACATTCGGAAAAAATACTTCTTTCAATCAAGTTTATATATGATTCGATGTTAATTTGCCTGATTTAGAAGCCGTAACAAAAATATTAGGTGCTTTGAACATAGTTTCTTTTACTCTAGGACCGAATGTTCCTGTTACTTCCTTTAAATTAATAAAAAGAGGCGATAATAGTCTACCATCTGCAGAAATAGTCGGCTGTATAGTATAAATGTGTGTAGTTGCTGATGTAGGTCGTATTACAGCTTCTATATTTTTTAGACTTTTTTGGTGGATAAAGTATGACCAGAGTGAAATTCAAGTTGGAATCCACTCTGATCCGAATTATAAACATTGTCTACGCCGTATCGTTTAATATAATATTTTACATTTTCAATAAATGTATTACACTTATCTTCTAAATCTGTTTTCGATAACAATGATTTTGTTACGTCCTAGAGGAGGAACGCAACCCTTTCGTTCGCGAGTAAGGCGAACCTCGTTCGTACACGCGTGTCAGTGAACGGGTCAGGGACCCGACGGGTCCCTTTACTCGGGCACCGACGTACGACGAGTGGTCCGTTTTTCGGTCAGGGACGCGAATCCCTTTACCGGGGATAGGACCATGAGTTGACTGTTGGAAGGGTATATGTGATTTTGAAATCAATTGGAAAAAGAATGAAATATAAACAGATTTATTAAAATAACAAAATGAATTACGGCGCGGTTCAATACAGTTGAGGAATGACTGTGTATGTGTATGTGTGTATGTATGAGAAGTGAAAGAAGGAGGAAATAAAAAAAAGGAAGGAATATGAGTAAAGAGTTAGTAAGCAAAGAAAATGTAACTTACTGGTGATTCCTGGGATGCGAGAAATGAACAAGATATAACGGTTGATAGGCGGCTCCTGCTCTGTAGGTTGGGATGGGTTGTGCGACTCCCTTCCAATTGTTCAATTATGGCACAACAGCAGTGATTCAAACTTTTTATTTTTGTCCCCAAAAAAAATAAGACAGAGGACGTAAAAGAATATGTAGTACCGAAACAAAACCGAAGACGAATTTGAGTCTAAGGACGTGTTTTTACAAGTCTGATTTTTGAAACTAGAATCTATGTGAATCTGTTCTTTCTGTGTCTCAGAATAGAAGTAACGGTAGAAGTTGAAGTAGAAGTGAAGTAGAAGTGCCCGCGGAGGCGGATTACCGCGGTTTTTATAGTAATAATCGGAGGCAGAAGCTATCAGGGTGGGTAGAGAGATGGCCTTTGAGGAAGGGGTGGATTGGTCTTAGTGGGAAAAAGTCTCAGCCATTAGCAAAGTTAAAAGACATCGTGGGAGGAGACAGTTAGTTTTTGGAGATATGAATATGGAAGGGCTAAAGGGTGGAGCGTGAGTGTCTCATAGTTTTAGGTGGATATATGATTGGCTGAATGAGTTAGGCGCGACAAGCGTAGAGGTGGTGGGTTCTTGAGATAGAGAAATGTATACAAGTGGACGGCTGGAAAAATCAAAATGCCGTAAATCAAAGGCTGGGATCAGATTTTACGACTATCAGTGAAGTAGGCTTTGTTGGTTGACTGATTGGGCACATATGGTTTTGGATTGGGAAGATGTGAGTTTCAAGTTTTAGAGCAGGGATGCTCTGAGTTGCTTTGTTTCACTGAAGGTTTATTAGCGCGGAGTTTCAAGTTTTTATAACTGGGACGACGGACATACTTGGCAAACACTACCCAGGTATAGGTTTTTACAACAGGGCATTGTTTCCTGTTATGGAATTTTCCCGAATCGCTTTTCATTTGGCGCGACGGCTGTTCGCCAGATGGGTCTGTTTCCTAATTTATATATGTATATATTCCTATTATAGTTATATTAGGAGAATATAAATCTGCGAGAGGAAAGAATTTTTACTAATTAAATCTACAGGACGTAACAATTTTTTTGTTACAAATTTTATTATTTTTCGAGAGACGATATCATATGAAGTTTTGAATCTTTTTATCCACGTTTCGGGAACTTTGAATCCTACCACATTTTCCTCTTCTTGTGCTCGAGAAGCCCATCGAGCAATGTCAATGTCATGAATAATTATTCTATTTTCAAGCGCTTCATTAAAACGGTTTATTGTATATTCAGAAATTCTTTTTAATTTTTCATTTCTGCTGCCACCTGCACTGATTTGATCCTCCTATCGTCGTAATTGTCGCATCGATGTTACTTTTCTGTATCTTCTTTTAACTCCTTCAAGCGATCTTGGTCCTATTTTACCGCTCTTCCAGTATTCCACAGCTTGCCTTTTATAATCATTTGATATTCCTGCTTCAACGGACCTATAAATAACTTCTTCCGGGAGATATTCTTTTCTTTCATTTTCCTCTAATAAATCAATATTTTCCGCTTCTGGAACTTCATATGTATTGTAAAAATCTTAAGTTTCTTCCTCTTTTATTTCTCAAATTCCTCTTCATTTTCTATTTCTTTTAACAAATATTCAATCTTCTCCTTCACTTCTTTTGGAGTTATCGGACTTTGTGGAAAGTTAAGAGCAATGAAAGTTGTATAGAGTAACATTATAACATTCAAGGGATTAAATTGCATCATTCTGAAAAATATTAAAATGAAATATTTTTCTCGAACTATGATATATAAAATAATATATAAAATAAAACATACTTTATAATTAATGCAGTGATTTTCTTATGTTAATCCTGATGTCGCTTCTTCTCTCTGTCAAATATATGTAGTGAATCCAGAATAAATTAATGTCGTGAAAACGGAAAGACAGCTCTATATTTACGTATGTAGATATTCTGAAATTGAAATAACTACACATATTTTTTCTTCAAATTAGTAAAAATTTTCTTTGATTATTAATCATTATTATATATAATTTATAATTTAACTCTTGCTCAATTTCGCTCCATTTTTCTGTATATTATCACATTACTGATAACTCGACAAACTATTGCAATTCCAATAATATAAAATAGAGAATGACAAGATATGTAATAATAAATATAAAATAATAATATCAGTTAGCAATAATAATAAATAATAATAATAAATATAAAACAATAATATCAGTTAGTAATAAATACTTATGTATTTAACAAAGAATGTATTAGAAGAAGTTTTAAACACATACATAGAAAGAAAGCAATATGTACTTATAAACTTGCGCTCACAAATGATACGTCATGAAACGATGGATACTTACTGCGACACTAGCTTGTACTACTGCTTATATATGAAATGTATCTCTACTCTTACTCATGATTTACGTCGCACAAAGTGGCTGCTTTCCAGCATTTTAACTAGCTCACATAACTGTAACGTCTACGATACTTGATATGCATCTATTATTAGAACTATGACAAAATCAAAAGTAAACAGAATGGAAAGAAGATATGACAATAATACGACGGCACAACACTTTTACGATTGTAGATGTGTATGTGTATATGTGGTGCGTGTGCGTGAAAATAATTACGTTATCAATATCATATTAGATATAATTATGCAATCACGTATGATTTCATGAATGCGGCGTTTTTCACATGTCATAGATTCGATGGAAACGCCGCGTTAATAAACATGATTGATTTTGCAATTCATGTATCACTTCCGTCGTAGGACTTACGTCAACCACCACAAAAATAGACACATAAACTTATCATACATAAAATCTAACTTTCATAGAGCGTATACGTATATATTTTTATAAAGACGAAGCATAGAAATATTGTTGTGTATAAATCTATGATTGTTATTAATAACATTATTATATATTGAAATGTTTTATGATTACATATTCTCCGTATCGGTATATTAATCGCCTATTATTCGAAAGAAATTCGAAGAAGACGTGTTGCGTATATTATCGAGTGAGGTAGTAACACGCTATGTATAGCGTGTTACGGGTATACACGGACATTTCCATCTATTTTTCGAAAAGTCCGTATCTCGGAAAGTAACATTATTATATATGGTTGGATTCGGAATTCAATGCTCTTTAATTTTTGTTCTTACAAAATTTTTGAAATCTGCGAAAATAATGAGTGGAGGGGTGAGTGGGAAGGGTAAATTTAATATTTTGAAAAATTTGAGTTGACAGGTGCAAAGAGCGTCAAATACTGTAAAACTCTTACATTTACTATGTTTTCATATCTCTCATATTTTAGAAGATATTTGATAAAAACAAGAAAATCCGTTTTTGTCAAGGGGTGATTTCAACCCTCTAAACCCCTCGAGATAAGCACATATAAAAAATACGTGTCTAATATTTTTTGATCCTCTACAACATATCCAATGCCCATTCAAATCGGTGAGGGACGTCCCCGACCGTTTCCTTGTAAGTCAAAAATGTGTGATGTCCGTGAAGATAAGCAGCTGGTTTGTTGCGCTGAAGCAGATCCTAATAGCACAGATGTCCAGAGGACGTCCAGAGTATGTCTTGAGGATGTTCTGGGGATGTTTCTTCATCCTCAGGACATCCTTAGGACATCCTTTGAATGTCTCCAGAACAACATGTGCTATCAGGGGAGGGTTTTTAAACCCGACATGCTGTTTTACTTTTAATCGCTTGTTGAAAATATTCACAATTCGATACCGCAATATTCCACTTTAGCTTGATATGCGTATGGTCATTTTAATTCCCGCTTTACACAAGCGTTCTTTTCGGCGGAAATTCGGTTTACGCTACAAAAAATTCCTCGAGAGATAGAGCAGATTAAGACAAACATAAAAGTTACTTACCATATTGCGATATTTGCAATTATTATTGAAATCAATTATAGAAATCTGACGAATGAACATATGCCGAAATGATATTGGAGAAGCCGTTTGAATTTAGCGCGACCTTGTCGATTTAGCAACTATTGATTCGTCAGAATTGTGGCGAAACTTAAAAACTTTTGAATCTATTGGGTTGGCAAATAAGTTTGTTCGGATTTTGTTTCAGTGTAAGTTTCATGCGGATTCGCTTTTCTTTTCTCAGCGCTATCGTGCAAATTGAATACACATTTGAAATGTTTCACTGTTTATGTTGTACTGTGTTTGGTTCGGCTAACATCAGTATTGTGTGTGCTGCGTAGCTTTGAACATGGAAATAAATTATATGCATTATCGTCAGATTTTGCTCTATTATTTTCAAAAAGGCAAACGAGCTGCGGATGCTCATAAAAAGATATGTCGTGTGTATGGAGATGATGCCTTAATAGAACGCGTATGCCAAAAGTAGTATACCAATTTTCGTACTGGAGATTTTGACGTCAATGATGCGCTCCGGTCGCCCGACCGAGATTAATTCAAGTGACATTAAGGCTATAATCGAAGTAAATTCATCCCAATCGGTACGAGAGATTGCTACGACATTGAATATATTCCATACAAGCGTAGAAGAGCATTTGCGCCAGCTGGAATACGTTTCTTGGTTTAATGTTTGGGTGCCGCATCAATTAACTGAGGTTAATTTGACCACACGCATATCCATCTGCGATTCGCTACGGAAATGCCAAGAAAACGACCCATTTTTTAAACGAATGGTGACGGGTGACGAAAAATGAGTCGTCTACGATAATGTAACTCGTAAAAGATCATGGAGGAGTAGCGAGTCACCGCAAACAACCTCGAAGGGGGAATTGCATCCGAAGAAAATAATGCTCTCCGTATGGTGAAATTTCAAGGGTGTCATCTATTACGAACTGTTACCGTCAGGCAAAACGATTGATTCAACTGTATACTATTCGCAACTGACGAAATTGAACCAAGCAATCCACACGAAACATCCAGAATTAGCAAATCGCAAGAGTGTCGTCTTTTACCACGATAACGCCAGACCTCATACGTCATTGACCACTCGGAACAAATTGCTTCAGCTTGGCTGGGATGTTTTGCCTCATCCGTATTCACCCGAATTTGCCCTTTCCGATTATCATTTATTCCGGTCGCTGCAAAACTTTATGAGCGGGGAAACCTTCAAGGATGAAGAGGCCGTTAAAAACCACCTGGATTGGTTTTTCGCCGATAAACCCTAGACGTTTTACGAACGCGGCATAATGAAGTTGGTGGAAAGATGGCTAGAGGTCATCGATGAAGATGGCCAATATATAATTGATTAAAATTTATCTTGTGTATCAAAAAATTGTGTTTTATTCTACTCTAAAAAACCGAACGAACTTATTTGCCAACTCAATACTTTTAGATGGAACATACTAGAAATGGAGAATTTTTGCCTAAAAATTATAACGTAAGTTATATATTTAATGTTATGTTTCCTATTAAGGGTTGCTAAATAAGGTGGTGTCATTTTATTTGCCTGAAATTGTAGGAAAGTGAAAAAATTTAAGGCTTAAGACAATATTTGTCTTAAGATATCAAAATATATCATTTTGATTAATAATTCTGTTAACACCGCCAATTTCAATTGAAGCAAAATTCATACTCAACTATTTGAAAGTAACATTACAAACTGAGATTGACAGTTATACTCAGCCAGAATAAAGATCGCATTCAATTATATATGAATGTAACACTATAAATCATACCCAAGTTGACAGTGGCATGCAGCCGACATTCAATTGTTTGACGATAACACCGAAAATAATACATAAAATGAACATTACCTAACTACTTGATAGTAACACCTGCAATGACACCAAAATTGATGGTGAACTTTCAACTGACACCCAAGTTAATGGTCAACATAAAAAATTTTTGTGCATTTTTCGTAAGGGTACATTTTTTGCCTATCGATATGTATCTATCGATATAAAAGATTGAAATATTTATAATATAGAATTATTAAAAATGTAGATATACTTAACACACACATACACACACACACGCACACGCACACACACGCACACGCGCACACGCGCACATACACACACACACTTTTTAAGTTTTACTCCGTGTTATACAGATAACACAGCTAATGCACGACAATTTTTTTCTAGGGACAGATTTCTCAAATCTACATCTAACCTTATTACACTTCAAGTTTGTGGCTTTCTAGTCCACGAAATCCAAGTATTTTCCATTACTAAAGTGCACGTACAGAAAACAACAGTATAAATACATTTTTGCATACATTCGCGTGTTGTAGCAAAACCGCGAATATTGCGTATGTCGAGATCTGACATTTCTGTAATACAATTCCGATTAGCCTTGATGTATATTCAATTTTTCCTACCTGTAGCACAAGTTCTTTTTTTCTTAATATTAATGAATGCAGTTAAGTAGCTGCAGTTTTCTGTCTTGTCTTGTCAATATTTCTTACCAGTCGCTACATGTGCACTGACAAGAGCACTAGAAGTGAGAAGTTTTGTGTTTTTCCGCTTTGCGACGATTCATCGGATTGTCCAGAAAGTTTGTACTGATTTTTCGATAGAACGCGCGCGAAACTAAGAATTTTATATATAAACTATTTTTATATTTTTCTCATGTGTGTGTGTATATATATATATATATATATATATATATATATATATATATATATATATGTATATGTATGTACATTGTATTCTTTTTCGTCTCTCATACAGTCATCATTTTAACTTTAAAGGGTTTTCCAAATTGTGTACTGCGGCTTTGTTGAAAAAGGTAAACGCGTTTGTGTCAAAATGTCCTGGATATATTTCACCAATTTACCTTATTAATCGAAATAATAAGATAAGTTTAATAATAATAAGTTAAATAATAATAAGTTTACGCAAAAGTAATCATTATTTATTCTAATGCACGTAGCCGTCATATATGTCTTCTCATTGTAAATAGAATTATTATATATTTGATTTTCTACTTGATACTTCAGACGTAACATTAGAAATATTTGAAAATCCAACTAAATTCTATTCAGTAAATTCATTAGCTTTTATTTCATAACTTCGCCCTAAGCTACTTCAAGAAATATATATACTTCAAACATTCAAATAATATTTCACGTCTCTCTCTGACGTAATAATTCAAAATATGTGCACAAAAATAATAATGGCTGCGTTCCGAAATAGTGCTGACAATGTTGATAATACTAGTACTGAATAGTATTAGTACTAGTACTGAAACCAGTGTATAATTGTTCTAAAATCATCAGTCAGCAATGGTCAGCAACGCGGAAAACTATAATATTGTGCAGTATTTAGTAGAATATATAAACTATTTGAATGTAAAGATTGAAAGTAAATTTGGAATTATAATCAACTTAACACAAATTTTATTTAGTGCACAAAGTATCGCAATTTTCATTAAAGATAATTTTCAAAGTTGACCATCAAATGAAGAAAATATTTCATATATATCAAAAGAATTATGGCATAGATACTTTATTGCCGAAAATTGGCCAACTTTGACTGGCGATTACTTCGCGAAAAATTATTGTAATGATTTTTTTTTTAATGAAGCTTGAAGTCTCTACTTTAAGAATGTATCTCCATTTTTTGCATGCGATGCATCCCTACCCCTGTAACCCCTGACATCTGAGGGTATGTTCGGTATACTGAAAATTGCAAAGTTTGACGGAATGCACGGACGTGGACAATTTTTTTTCGGGGACGCCGTTTGCATCATCATAAAGTTCAAATCTTCCCCTTCAATTTGAAAAAAATGGAGTCGCTACAATTTTTTTTCGCAAAGTTTTGCAATTTTCAGTATACCAAACATCCTCTCAGATGTCAGGGGTTACAGGGGTAGGAATGTATCGCATACAAAAAATGGAGATACATTCTTAAAGTAGAGACTTCAAGCTTCCTTTTGAAAAAAAGTCATTAGTCTATAATAATTTTTCGCAAAGTAATCGCCAGTCAAAGTTGGCCAATTTTCGGCAATAGATTATTTATGCCATAATTCTTTTGAGCAATGTATTTCATTTTCACTTTCGTCAATTATTATCAAAAGGTACGGTAGGTCTCGCGCCAAGTTCAAGCGCCAAGTACTCTATATATCTTTATAAAAAGTATTCTATTTAAATGCACTATAGTAATGAATATAAAATAAGTTGAAGTTCCATTTTCGTAAACATCGAAGTGAAAATATGGTAATATACTTATTCGTTTATACTGTCAAGGTTTATATGGTCAAAGGAAGCGTATAAATAACTGCATTTTCAAAACTGCATTTTCAGAATCGAAAATCGTTTATATTCCTGGATGTATTGCTCTTCCGATCTAGTTTACTAGACACTTTTTATTCAATATAATGCGTTGTCTATTCTATGTTGATATTTCCTTTTGAATACTCTGTACTACGAGTACTACTCTGTACTACGTAGTATGTATGTACGTGTCCGTGTGTAGCGCGCGCGCGCGCGCACGTGCGTGTGCGTGGGTGTGTGCGCGTGCATGCGTGTGTGCGTGTATGTGCGCGCGCTCGTGTGTATGTGTGTGTATAGTATATATATATATATATATACATATAGGGTGTCCCATAATTGTAACACACCAACTCCATAAAGATGTAGAGCAAAACGAAAAAGTTCTCTTCCATTTAGTAATATCTCGTATACTTTTTTAGTAATATCCGCGTAAAGTTTGACGTTTGTCACGTTCATCACGGCCTATAGACGCTCTGCGGCGAACTGTGTACGTCGAAGCTGAGCGATAACGCGTCTCGAGCTGACCGTCGCGATGGCGTCTCAGCGCTTTGACAGAGTTTATGCTATGGAGTTGGTGTGTTACAATTATGGGACATCCTGTATATAGTCTCATTTAAAAAAATGCACCTCGATAATTCTTCAACGAAGCATTTTCAAAAAAAGGTTTTAGACAAAAGTTATATGATTTTAAGGGGGACATAAAACAACTATACTATTTTGTTTACAAATGGCACCATTTTCGAGATATTCACCGATCATTACTTTTATTAAATGGAAATCCCAATTTTTATTACACCGTCTTTTTCTATCAATTAATTTAAACAACTTTTGTCTGAAACATTTTTTTATTTGCCTAATATTTTTCGAGATATTTAAGGAAAGCTTGATAACTTTTTCAATATTTAATTCACGATATCTCGCTATTTGTCGGAAGAAAAAGTAGTACTAAACTTTTTTGTTCTACTTGGCCTCAGGAATATATTGCTACAGTAGCGCTCTGACTTTTGTTAACTTACTGACTTTTGGAATTTTCAAAATCATCAAATTAACAAAAGTCAGAGCGCTATTATAACAATATATTTTTGAGATTAAATAAAGCCTAGTATCACTTTTTCTTGCGACAAATAGTTAGCGAGATATCGTGAATTAAATATTGAAAAAGTTATCAAGTTTTCCTTAAATATCTCATAAAATATTAGACAAATAAAAAAATGTTTCAGACAAAAGTTGTTTAAATTAATTGGTAGAAAAAGACGGTATAATAAAAAATTGGAGTTTCCATTTTAGAAAAGTAATGATCAGTGAATATCTCGAAAGTGGTGCCATTTGTAAACAAAATAGTATAGTTGTTTTATGTCCCCTTTGAAATCATACAACTTTTATCCGAAATATTTTTGCTGAAAATGCTTCGTTGAATAATTATTGAGGTGCGTTTTTTAAAATGGGACACTCTATATATAGTTGTTTTTCAGTTTAGCGTTTCCACGATGCTTACGTATGCTGTGTCGATAATCTTAATATGTATTGGTATATATTACCTTATCCCGTATTATCGTAAGCGATCACATTTCATTCAAGCGGCGGAAGCTCTACCAGGTCCGAAAACATATCCAATTATTGGAAATGCTTACAGCTGGCTCCAAATAAATTTCGACGGTAATATTATCATTTATATTATCATTTATAAATTTATCGCTTTATTTTTACACTTTTCCATTCTCACGATTTGAGTCTTCGCTATAATAATATAGAAAAAAGCATTAAAATGAATTTTATAATAATGATTGTTAGCTATTTACATGTATACAATGCGTGTTTACATACATTTTACATACATATTGAAAAACACTTACCAGGTGTGGCGGTTAATAATTCTTAATTTTTTCTTAAAGAAAACATTAAATTGGAAGAAAGGTAAAAAATTGTTTATTCAAAGTATGCGCCATCGCTAGTTACACATTTTTCCCATCTCTCTGGCAATTTGTGGATGCCCTCCCAGAAAAACCGTACATCTTTTGAGGTGGTCCAATCATCAAGCCATTTTTCGACATCTCCGTAATTGTTGAAATGTTTGATGGAGAGTGCGTGAGACATCGATGAAAATAAGTGGAAGTCGGAGGGGCCAAGTCTGGTGAATACGGCAGATGGGGCAAGAGTTCCCAGCCAAGTGTAGAAATGGTGTCTTTGACCACTTTCGCTGTGTGTGATGGGGCGTTGTTGTGCTGCAAAATTACTTTTCCGTGTCTTGTAGCCCATTCTGGTCGCTTTTCGATCAATGCATGGTTCAAATTGATCATTTGTTGACGGTAGCGAACGGTATCAACTGTTTCATCTAGTTTCAGAAGCTCATGGTACACGACATCCTTCTGATCCCACCAAATGCACAGCATTGTCTTCTTTCCAAAGCGATTCGTCTTGCGGTCGATGTTGATGATTGTCCTGGGTCAACCCATGATTTTTTGAGTTTTGGGTTCTCGAAATATATCCATTTTTCGTCTTCAGTCACGATCCAATACAAAAAAGTCTTTCTTTTATGCCGAGAAAGCAAAACTTCGCACACCGTTTTTCGCTTTTCCATCTTTCTGTCGTTCAACTGATGTTGTACCCATTTTCCTGCTTTCTGGATCTTTCCCATGGCATGCAGACGATCACAAATGGTTCGGCGACCAACATTTAACCTCTCTGCCATTTGTTGTTGAGTTTGCTTGATTGTTGTTGATCTTTGTCCAAAAATGCTTGCAATTCGGCATCTTGAAATTTTTTCGGTTGATCTGGGCGTTCTTTGTCTTTCAAGTCAAAATCACCACTTTTGAATCGTCTAAACCAACGCACACAAGCGTCTTGCGTTAGGACATTGTCACCGTAAGTTTCCACAAGTATACGACGGCTTTCACTTGCGTTTTTCTTTTGATTGAAAATTTTGATTGAACAAGAAAAGCAGTACGTGCTGCAAATGCTCTTTATTTGGCTTGAAACTCGACATGTTTACCACACGAAAAAAATATGACGCTAACCCGAAATCGTTTAAACATCAATGGCGTCTTGAAAGGCATTGTCATAGCAACAAAATGACATAAGAGGACATTAGACTATGAACCAATCCTTGTTTCCAGCGCAATCTCTTAAAAAAATTAAGAATTATTAACCGCCACACCTGGTATATCCCTAAATTCATATAATCCAGTTTTCATTTTCCAACGCTTATAAGTATATAAACTTTGTCTTATACAATATATGAATGTATACATGAAAGAGTCTGACGCAAAACGTCTAAGCTCTCACTCGTAAAGATAGAGCACATTCTGAACGCGAAGACCCCTGTCATTTTGTAAACGACCACATGCGATTTCAATTTCTTATTTGCTAATAATCAGTATATTACGATGATAAATGATAGTTGGAAAAATTAAAAGGACTCAATTTTCTCTCTCTCTCTCAAATCGTTCGCTATAATATAAACTCATTCTTGCTAATGAAATATAATATGATAAAATATGATATGGTTTCTCTTTGAGAAAAATAACATCGTAATTATGTAAAGATAGTGACCATTTTCCGATCTCAATAATTTTCAGACATGTTATCAAAGTCGTCACTGAATAATGTTATCATAAGTATCTGATGCTTTAAGGGAGGTTCATAATTTTAAATGGAATCCCCTATAAAATGTTGCATATTTGGTTTCTATGGGAAAAAAACAAGTAAATTTTATCTGAAACATTTGTTTGGAAAATGCTTCTATCAAAAGTTATAAGCATTTAAATTTGGCGATTTTATTCTTGATTGAAGTCCATTGACACAAAGTTGCGTTCGCGATACAACCAAAACAAAAAAGACCTTAGAGTATATATTTGATGTTAACCAAAAGAAACATAGTTAAACACATTTATCAACGTCTGATGATCTGTATTTGTCTGCGATCTGTTGCGACCGCTCCTAGCGACTAGGAAGCGGGCAAAGTCGCGACGATCTGTCCGTCGCCCTCCGCCTATGCACCAAAATTTTCGCTAACGAATATTGGGCGCCAGGCACGAGTATCGTGCTCACCAACACTAACTAAGCGGCGGCGAGTCGACGCGATCGCCTATGAACTCGACAGCTCCTGCACTTCTAAGTCGGAGTTGGGGTGGATCTCTTGTGGGGATTAAGAAGGAAACCCGGCGGGTAATTAAATTAATTGACACGCAAGATTTAGAACAAATAGTAATCCGAGTGTATTTTCTGTAATGTGATCGGTAATGACAATTCTCTAATTCGTCCGGGCGACAGCGAAAGTATACCCGAACAGGAAACTACCAGCACAGCTACCATATACGGCGGTAGCTCGCGCCCCGCTTACAACGCTCCGCGGAGGACTCCTGACGGAGAAGCGACAGCGATCTCGATAGGTCCGGCCGACCCGCGACCTGCGATCCCGATAGCGAAAAGCACCCGCTCGTTGAGAGAGAGAAATACTCTGCTCCCCGCGTTCCGCGGAAAGACCGACAGACGGCTTCGGTAACCGATATACAACACAAATTTTCACCCAAAGTCCGACAGCCGCTGACTAGTCCCACCGCGCAAACTGTTCACACGAACAAACGGAGTCTTACAAAGTGATATTCTTACAAGTTTCGTCCGCTGGCGGCAGCCTCCTTCCGGTCAGTCGCTCTTCCGCTCGTCCGCTCCGCTCGCTCCTCTCCTCGCCTCCGGCGCTCTCTCGATTGCTCTTTCTCTCTCTCTCTCTCTCTCTCTCTCTCTCTCTCTCTCTCTCTCTCTCTCTCTCTCTCTCTCGCTCGTCTCTCCGCCAGGACACGCAACACTGCACCGGCCCTTTTTTCCTTTCGCACGGTACACCGTCTCCCGATAGCTAGCCGCCGCGACACCAATAAAACGACACTCCGATACGAGAATCTCGATAACTTAATTTCTGTTCGCCAAACGCTCCGATCGCTTTTACGCCACGTCTTCGCCAAGAGTGATCTTCGTTCGCCCCGGCCGAAGATACGTGGCCCCGGTGGATCCTTCTCCGCTCCAATTTTTTTTCCTTGATCACGCGATGGCGAGATGCTACTCGGAATCCTTCTTTCTCTCGCCGAGCCTCTTCTGCGTGATCAAAGTTCCTCGCTATCAGGTGTCGTGCCCCGGTTTGTTTTGTAGGCTACGACAATATAAAAAAATACAGCGACAGCGGTGCGACATCAACGGCACAATCGTTCGGAAACAAAATTAGAAGCGGCCGATGACATCACCTGAGATTCCTTAGTGCTCGCGGCGGCTCCTCGAGGCCTTCCTCCTTTCCCCTCGGTCTCCTTTCTCTGGTCCGCCGCTCTTGCTGCTCGGAGGCTACCCGCAACGAAGGGACACACACATTCTAGAGGCGCGGGAGTATCACCAAAAAAAAAGAACAGCAATCTCGCACTCGTCGTACAAGATCGCTCGCCATCAAAATATATCCGCGATTATTTTTTGAAATTACGCAGCTCGCCTCGCGATTGCGGCCGAGCGCGACAGCCGGGGGACCCCCTTGGAGGCCCTCCGCCTTTTGTGACGGGCGACCTCGAAATCGCCATGTCACACTGTATTTACATTTCCCGATAAATGTGTTCATTTATGTTTCTTTTGGTTAACACCAAGTATGTACACTAAGGTTGTTTTGTTTTTGTTGTATCGCGAACGCAACTTTGTGTCAATGAAGTTCAATCATAAATGAAATTGGTAAAGGTTTAAGTGCTTATAACTTTTGATAGAAGCATTTTACAAATGTTCCTGATAAAATTTACTTGCTTTTTCCCGTAGAATCCAAATATGCAACATTTTATAGCGAGTTCCATTTAAAATTATGAAGCTACCCCTTAAAGAGGAGGCGAAGGCGACTTCACGTTTATATAGTTAGAGAGGTCTTTCGAATATATGATACTTCCTTATGAACAATTTTTTGATTTGATAAATATTTTTAGTTATGGACTTGTAACATTTTACGTGGGCCACCCTGTATATTATTTTTCCTCTAGAAAACAAGCACTCGATAAGAGAGACTTTTTCTTCTATCGTCAGATTATTCATCTTGACTTGCACAGACTTGCTTTTACCACAACCAGAATAAAAATGCGGACTCTCAAGCGGACAACCATTAACTTTAAAGGGATACACTACAGTAAAAGCATGGAAAAATACCTGTTTTTCAGGAGTGTCAGGAAAAAAGTGTATAAATCGTAGAAAAAATACGACGTAATAGATCGATAGAGTACACTTTGAAGATATTTTTATTATGTCGGTGAATGGATATGTTAACATATGTTGCTATTGCACAGCATTGTAGACCACTGTGATTTAAAAAACGTAGTCCAGCGACGGTATCGAGAACTTAAGTTGTAATTATCTAAAATGAAAAGGGTTTGAAAATTTCTGAACTATATGAGTGTAGTTTCTGTTGCACGTAGGAACATTTTAAAATAATGTATTTTCATGAAATAGTAGCAGTTTGAAGACACAAATTCAAAATCAATTTCACTAAAATTTGGTTTCTTAAACATTTCGTTCTCCGAAACTAAGAAGAATAACCAAAAACTCCTACATGCAACGGAAACTACTCATTTTGTGAAGCTATCGGAAGTCAATCAGTCGAAAATTGCTCTAGTTGTGGGTGTCGCCAATTGAGAAAAAGTGATTTCGAAAAATACGTGTTTAAGGTTTTAGTATAAATTATTTAACAGAAATCAGTCGAATATTTTAGCTTAGGTAATCTATTCCAGGATCATAATTTGAATTCCCTATAGCAATTGCAGCAACATCTCCTGCATCATTCTTTGATCTGCGTTGTATTATTCCTTCGCGCGTCGCTGATTATTCTTGCTTCCCGGCACCATTATGTAACAAGTATAATTTTGCATTATATATAGGGTATTAAAAAATCTGGAAATAGTCTAATATCTCGAAAACGAAATGTTTCTGAGAAAAACGTTTCCAACGAAAGTTATAGGGCTTTAAAAGTTCTATTGAATGATCATATCTGTTTGACCTTGAGTGGAGGGGTCAAGGCAAGGTCAAGGCCAATATGACTTTTTTAAATAAAACACCCCATTTTTTATCACACAGTGTTAAAGATGATAACAAGGCATTTCCAAAACACTACTTAATGACCTATTTTTATTGAGAATTGTCTGAGTTATGAGCTTTAGAATTTACGGTGCCGCCAGTATTAATATTATCCAGGATGTACCGTGAAGGTTGTATGGTCGGACTTTACACCCCTGTGCGTGCATGCGTGCGTGCGTGCAACAGAGATAAGGACTTCGCGGTTCGTCACTCCCGTAATATTTAATGGCTCCCCCTCTCTGCTGTGTGTGTGTGCGTGTGTGTGTGTGTGTGCACTCGCTCGCGCGTGCGTGTGTATGTAGACGGGTTTTTACTGAATTAAGTGTTCAAATTGTCTTCCGTCTGCTGCTGTTGACAATGATCTAATCGTAAATGAAATTCATTTAAAACGTTTCGTCTCATTTCTGGTGAGATAATATTTACTTGGTGCAGTATGCGTTCCCTAAGGTCTGCCAAGTTAACAGGTTTCGTTGCGTACACGTTGTTTTTAACATACTCCCATAAAAAGTCCAATGGAGAAAGATCTGGTGATCTAGAACGCCACTCTATTTCTCCACGTATTCCTATCCATCGGTTTGGGAAAGTATCAGTTAAAAATTGACGCACTACTACTGCATAGTATGGCGATGCACCATCTTGTTGAAACCAAATATTTTGTATATTTCCGTCTGTTCGCGCAATTCTGCGAAGGCACGGCTCGAGAGTGAAGATCTGAACGAGCGCCTTTTTCGCGACGTGCGGATGCTGAATTCGTCTCGTTTGAGGCGCAAGGGGACGAAACTCGCTTGCTTCATCAATCGGTGAGGAGCAATGAGGCAGACATTTGTAATGTTCGGACGCAGACCACTTTATTCGCATCGGTCGTTCATTGTCAGCTGAATATCGGTAGTTTTGCTGACTCAACTGGATACACCTTCAAAATTACAGTTTCGGTCCGACGCAATCCGACCGGTCGAGGACGCGAGCGCTTGATTTCGAATTGTCGTGGAGTATTCCCGGCGACTCCTCCTCAGCTTCAAGATCCGGACCAGACTTGCGCTCGCGAGAACCGATGGTCCTTCTCTGAACAAGATTTCGGGACGCAAAAACGTAGAATAGGGTCGGTGCTTACCGAGTTCGCGCGCGCTCACGTGTCGCTGCAATTGAGTTACTTAATTCGAAGCTGAGTCGCAAAAATGCAAAAATCTAAAGGAAAGAGAGCGAGTTGGACAACTTCTCAAATATATATTTCGCTCAAAATCATGCAGACACATTCGAACAAAGATAAAAAGAAAAAAAGAGGAACCAAAACAAGAAATTCAGAAACAAAAGAAAACCGGCGTGTGATTGTCTCGTGTTGACATGCGGCGTCCGCGTGCGCGCCGCATGAGCGTCGACACTTTCGAATCATGTCTCGGAACGCCGCGAAAGGAGGAATGGAGATTCCGGCGCATGTTGTCACGCGAACATACTGCCCGCCTCAAAACATCAGTTTCGAAACATCGGTATGTCGAATTCGATCGCTCGCAATCAACTAAACATAAAACTTTACTCGCAACGACGGCGCTAACATCGACAAAGAACGGAATAACGTAAATTATTTGCTCCTTGAGCAGTTTCTTATCGCGGAACTGATCTTACAATCTAAACACACGCAATGAACGCGGATGCGCAGGGGCCTCCTGCTGTAGAAACGTCGATCGCAGTGTACGACCACAACACATCCCCTAGCGTGAGACAATATGACTATGGTATTAATTGCCGACTTCTTTTCAGGCGATCCATCGAGATCTATCGGCAACCGACACAGTTTAACGATAGGACGTTTGTATGTCGCATTCGCGGTGCGGACGGTAACGACTCGATTCAACCCGTCATTCCCGGGATGACAAGCTGTGACGCGTCCTAACTCCCATTTGCACGGGGGGAAGTGCTCGTCACGCATCAGTATGACGTGACCTATTTTAATCGGATCTTGCTCGGTTCGCCATTTCGAGCGCTGCTGCAAATGATTCAAATAATCCGTTTGCCACAACTTCCAGAAACGCTCGGTTATGCGACAGACCACCTGCCATCGAGTAAGTCGGTTTTCGCTCAAATCGAGCATCGACGGTTCCGGGGGAAGCGTCACAAGGCCGCCGGTCAAAAAATGAGCTGGGGTTAAGATCTCCAGATCGTCAGCAATGTCATTAAGAGGCGCAAGAGGGCGCGAATTGAGACACGCCTCGACACGATACAGGAGCGTTGAGAACTCCTCATATGAAAGCACGTGACTAGCGAGAGTCAGTCGCAGATGATGCTTCATCGAGCGGATTCCAGCCTCCTACAATCCGCCGAAGTGCGGTGCGGAAGGTGGAAGGAAATGTCACTCGTTGGCGTCTCTCGCAATTTGGTGTAGGAACTGCAGGTCGCGAACAGCGACGCGATAAGCCGTCGCGAGTTTACGGTTCGCCCCAACGAACGTCGTCCCGTTGTCCGAATACATCGCTCGCGGCAATCCTTGACGAGCGCAGAATCTAGCGAACGCATCCAAAAATGACTAGGTAGAGTAACTGCCGACCTCAAGATGGACGGCTCGAATGGATAAACAAATGAATAAAGCGACGTAAGCTTTTAATGTTTTCACTCCGGACCACTAGAGGCACGAACCTGAACCGGCCCAGCGTAATCAATGCCGCAATGCACGAAGCAGTGGGAGAACGGCGAAACTCGAGGAGAGGGGAGATCGCCCATCAGTTGCGTCAAGATAATCGCAGCCTGCCTGGCACAGCGGACGCATCGTTTGATGACAGCCCAAACAACGCATCGGGCACGCAAAATCCACACTTCCCGCCGTAACGTTGCGAGGGTAAGTTGCGGACCGGCGTGGAGCATCTTTTGATGTGTGTACTCCATTAATCGATTGACGAATGGGTGTACCGCGAATAGGATCGGATGTTGTTGGGCGTACGGAATGGACGACTGTCGCAGCCGTCCGCCCACGCACAATAGACCTTCCCAGTCCAGAAACGGCCGCAAAGGGAGGAGAATGCTCTTTCGAAAAATGGGCTGGGAATTCGAGAGTAAGTGAATCTCCTCAAAGAACAAGTCACTCTGAACTCGTCGGAACCAATGGAGCTTCGCGGATTGAAACTCTTTTGCACTGATCGGACTGATGACTGATGACAGACGTTGGAGCATGAGGAATCTCGTGTCTCGATTTCGTGTCTCGGCAGTGTCGAATGAACCACACCATATATGCGGTGACGCGGATTAATTTCGTCCACGATGAAATTTTGTCGCTCAGATCCCAAGATCCTAAGCGATGAGCCGAATGAGAGACGACTTTTGGAGGGGCGACGGACTCCTTCGCAGTCGGAGAAAGGGAATGGACACGTGGCCACCGGGGCTCCGGTAATAGGAGCTACGACGGGCCGTTCCACCATAATGATTGCGATAAAAATTAATCGCCGCACAACCCACGCGACGCGCAATCTGCGGGATTGTCATGCATCGGGACGTGACGCCATTCCGCATTCAGCAATCGAGACTGCACATCGGATATGTGATTGGCCACGTAAGTCTTCCAACAGGAAAGATGCTGACGAAGCCAGGCTAATACGACTGTAGAATCAGTTCAGCAGACGCGTTTTACCCACGACCTTTCAAGACTGAAGTCGATAAAATTAATAAGGCGCGCGAATAACACGGCAGCGCACAACTCTAAGCGCGGAATGCTGACGATAGATAACAGAGCTATCTTTGATCTGCCCGCCAGGAGGGTGACCTTAACATTTCCGGAAGGAGAGGTCATTCTTATATAAACAATAGCGGCATACGCGACAGACGATGCATCGGCGAAGCCGTGCAATTCGATATCGAAGAAATGAGAACGCTGCCCGGTCCAGCGCGGAATCCGCAAGCCGTTAATGGACAATAATTTATCGAAGATCGCCCGCCACGACATCAACGTTTCGGGCAGGATCGAATCGTCCCATCCGAGCTTCATTTTCCAAAGACCCTACATGAAAACATTCGCGCGGAACGTTACCGGAGTTACCCATCCCATCGGATCAAATAACCTAGCGATAGCGGACAATATTGAGCGTTTTGTGGTCGGCACGTGTTCGGGGAGCGAGACTCGAAATTCGAAGGAGTCGAGCTGAGGATTCCACGACACGCCCAGAATGTTGACTCGCTCGTCTTGCTGCAGGAACTTTGGATGAGCGAGGCTCTGATTCTCCGCGTCAAGGCTGGCCATTAACACGCGCGAGTTGCCGGCCCACTTATGCAAACGAAAACCGCCACGTGACAATAACGTGACTGGATCAGTTGATCGCGGGTTGATTGTAGGCGCAATGCATCGTCCGCGTCGAACAAAATATCATCGACGTAAATCCCACGCCGCAATACTGGAACGGCGAGAGGGAAGTCCGAACCCTCGTCCTCGACGAGCTGTCGTAACACGCGAAGCGCGAGATAGAGAACCGAAGCCGTCCCGTAAGTCACAGTAAACAATTGATCCCGAATTGCCTCATCCGGGTTAGCGCTCCATAACACCCTCTGATAATTTTTGTCTCGCGAATCGACTTTGATCTGACGATACATTTGTTTAATATCGGCCGCGTAAACGTATTGGAATTGTCTCCACTGCAGAATGACCGTCACAAGATCCGCTTGCAGCTTGGGTCCGGTGAACTGATGTTCGTTCAATGAGGTACCGTTAGTGGTGACACTAGACGCATTGAAGACCACGTGCAGGTGGGTGGTCGAGCTTGCTGCGCGAATGACCAGATGATGCGGAATGTAGACAGTCTGAGAGTCGGAATCGATATCGCGCGGGACGACGCTCATATGCCCTTGAGCTTCGTAATCGCGCATGAACTGAATATATTCGTCGCGCTGCTCCGGATGCAGGGCAAATCGGCGATGTAGATTCCAGAGAAGTCACTCGGCGCGATCGCGCGATCGGCCAATGGCAATCGGTAGGCCCTCCCTGAACGGTATGCGAACCACGTATCGACCCTCCGCATCGCGGGAGTGCGTGGCGCGAAAGTGACTCTCACATCGCTCATCCGATGGGCTGAGGTGCGACCGAGATGGAATTTCCTCAGTCTCCCAAAACCGACGAAGCTCATCCTCGAGGGTAGTTGACCCGATGGTATGAAGCGACTGGATAAATGCAATATGAGCCTCTGCTTTTGTTGACGGGGGGACCGGTTGTCCAGCGTCTATGCAAGACAATGGGCCGGACAGAACCCAGCCGAGGGCGGTGTTCTGAGCGACAAGGCGCCCTGTTGCGGCTCGGCGGACACCTTCGAGGAGCAATTCTCCATAAAGATCGGCGCCGATAATCAAATCGATCGGCCTCGGACTTATCAGATCTGGATCGGCCCAATGCAAGTCAGGAAAGCACTGGGAGACGGGAGACGTCTCCGAGGTGCTCGGAGC
Source organism: Harpegnathos saltator (assembly GCF_003227715.2). Lineage (NCBI taxonomy): Eukaryota > Metazoa > Arthropoda > Insecta > Hymenoptera > Formicidae > Harpegnathos > Harpegnathos saltator. The sequence continues at coordinate 66,413 of NW_020230631.1, forward strand.
GTAATCAGTCAAGGCTTTCAAGGTTAACGCGGTCGTCAGGAAGCTAGGGGCGGACGCGTCGAAAGGCGAAATGACCATGCAAGCGGCTTAATAAGAGACTCCGGCGCGAACGTACCCAATGCCCGAGACCGCGACAGGCATGCGAACGCGGCGGGCACACAATAACTGAGCGAGGTTTTCAATCACGAAGGACATCTCAGAGCCCTGCAGGCTTATTCTGAAACTTTTTAACGCATGCGTTATAAGTATAACGCATCCGTTGTACTTATCAAAGACTTTGGATTTTCTACAAATGATTGCATCATATCCAAATTTTTATCGAAATGTGTCGGTGATTTTGATCTACCACTCCGCGGGCGGTTCTTGACAGATTCCGTTTCTTCGAACCGTCTGACAGCTTTTGAACTGTAGACTTTGGAATTGGTTCACGATCTGCATAAGTATCGTTAAACAAAGTCGCTACTTGTTCGAAGGACCTACGAGTGTAGTCCCAGAAGTACCCGGCCTAACAAAGAAAACAAAAAATTTGGGAAAAAATATCTTTATTTCTCTACATAGTCTCCTTTTAGCTCAATACACTTTTCCCAGCGATGTTCAATAGCTTCGATACCCTGTTTATAGTGGGAATCGTCGAGCTCCTCAAAATAGCCATCAACCGCAGACTCCACTTCTTCATTGTTGACAAATCTTTTACCACCGAGCCATTTTTTCAAGTTTGGAAACAGAAAATAATCCGAGGGGGCTAAATCTGGCGAATAGGGTGCGTGAGGAAGCAATTCGAACTTTAACTCATTGATTTTGCCTACCGCGATAACGGATGTGTGAACTGGTGCTTTGTCTTGATGAAACAAAACTTTCTTTTTTGCCAAATGTGGCCGTTTTTTCTTGATTTCATCACTCAAACGCTGCAATAAGTTCGCATAATACTCGTCGTTGATTGTTTTTCCTTTCTGAAGATAATCAATGAAAATTATCCCACACATCCTAAAAACTGACGCCATGACCTTGCCTGCAAATGAAACTATCTTCGCCCTCTTTGGAGCCGATTCTCCTCTTTCAGTCCATTATTTTGACTGTTCCTTCGTCTCAGATGTGAAGTAATGGACCCATGTTTCATCCATAGTTATGAATCGACGGAAAAACTCGGCTTTATTGCTGTGAAACTTCGCCAAACACTCGATTGAAACATCCTCACGACGCTGTTTTTGTTCCATTGTGAGTAATCGCGGCACCCATCTTGCGTACAGCTTTCTCATGTCAAATTTTCAGTCAATATGCGATGTACAGCACTTTTTGAAATGCCTACCATATCTGCTAACTTGTGCACTTTCAGTCGACGGTCATCCAATACCATTTTATGGATTTTCTTCATCATTTCTGGCGTGGTTACCTCATTTGGTCGACCACTGCGATGTTCGTCTTGGCAGCTCGTACGGCCTCGTTTAAACTCTGCCACCCAATATTTTACTGTTGTAAACGAAAGAGCAGACTCCCCCAGAGTAGAATTCAGCTCCGCTTTGATATTGGTTGGACTGAGATCTTTAAAATGAAAGTATTGTATCACATAACGATGACCAATTTTTTCCATGTTTACAAATTCATTGAGAGCGTTCACTATTGATGGCTGCCAAACAAATACTAAACAACGTAGCGTCGTCAAACTTCAAACTTAAGCTTTATAAGGTTAGTACTTTCTACCTTTCATAGTCATTCTTTTCAAACAACAACCGCCATCTATACGTCAGGTCGGGTACTTTTGGGACTCGTAACGCGGGCACCATATACTCGCATCATCAATATTTTAATTCTTTCCCTTGCAGTCAATACCATTTTGGCGACTACTGAAGGTAATTTCTTACTTTGCAAAATAAATTACTTTGACTTGATATATGAACAAGTAATTTGTTACTGACGAATTGTATGACGAATACGATCTGCATCTAGTGTCTAGCATCTAATAAATTTTTTTCGATAAAGAAGGGTCGGATAATCAAAAACCCGTCGACATGTTTTTTTGGGCATACTACATGTGGAGATCACGTCTGTGCTACTTTCCTTATCGAAGAATAAAGATAAGCTCCTACAAATAATTTGTAAGTCTAATGACAGTTTACAAATAATTTATTACAATGTGTACGCAACGATACCTGCTAACTTGGAAGACCTTAGGAAATGCATACTGCACCAAGTAAATCTTATATCATCAGAAATGAGACGAAACGTTTTAAATGAATTTCATCTACGATTAGGTCATTGTCAAGCAGCAGACGGAAGACAATTTGAATACTTAGATCAGTAAAACCCGTCTACATACACACGCACGCGCACGCGAGCGCAGACACACACACACGCACACACACAGCAAAGAGGGTTTGGAGCCATTAAACATTACGGGAGTGACGAACCGTAGGGTCCTTATCTCTGTTGCACGCACGCACGCATGCACACAGAGGTGTAAAGTCCGACTATACAACCTCCACGGTACATCCTGGATAATATTAATGCTGGCGGCACCGTAAATTCTAAAGCTCATAACTCAGACAATTCTCAACAAAAATAGGTCATTAAGTAGTGTTTTGGAAACGCCTTGTTGTCATCTTTAACACTGTGTGATAAAAAATTGGGGTGTTTTATTTAAAAAAGTCATGTTGGCCTTGACCTTGCCTTGACTCCACTCAAGGTCAAACGGATATGATCATTCAATAACTTTTAAAACCCTACAACTTTGGTTCAAAACATTTTTCTGAGAAACGTTTTGTTTTCGAGATATTTGACCGTTCCCAGACTTTTCTAACACTCTGTATATATCTGTGTTATATATCTATGTTATATCTATGTCATATTTCTATATATATCTATGTTATAAAACGTTATATTTCTATTATATTATATAATTGTAAATTTTATGAGTAGGAATTTACAACTAACGAGTATGTGTTTGCAACATCCACGTTATATTACATATTACATTTGTTATATCACAGTAATCTATCTTTTATTTATCAGTGTTTGCTGGGGAGCCAAAATATATTAAACTAAAAGGCCTAAGAAGAGTATTAATGATCGTTTCGGGTTGTCAACGGGCGACCGGCCGCTTACGGCCGAAGTACGCGTTTTAACGTGCGTTCGCTTTAACTAAAACTCATATAACTCGAGAAATACTTTAAATTTCATGAAACGCTTTTAGGAGCATACTTTTAAAGTATCAATCTTTCAAAAAATGTAAAAAAAATCGATTTTTTGAAAGCGTTACTGTAGTGTACCCCTTTAAGATATGTTCTAAAGTCATGGAAAGGATAACCAATCATTTAGTTTCAGCAACTTCTCGTGAGCCGCTCTGTATAAAAAGAAACATAATAGTTTTTGTCTTCTCTATTTAATTATACAAAAGTTCTATAAAAGGAAACAATACTTATAAAATTTTTATTTCATGCTAAAGTTGCATGATGTTTATTATTCTCTTGATAATTTTAATCTAATAATATAATATGTATTTAATATAATAAATTAAATTCATACAACTGTTTTACTATAACACATTTCTGAAATATGAAAAATTTTCAGATTTCTTGCAATCTTTGTGTTTGCTTATGGATACTTATCCTTCTCCATTTCGATTTTGGATAGGCAATAAGTTATTTATTGATATATTTGAACCAGACCAGACAAAGGTAAGAGAATACGTATTATGTATTTGTTAATTTATTTATAAGTGTATCAGTTACAAACTAACTGTAAAATGAAAATATATCATTACTGCTCTTCAATATATAGGGTGTGTTAAAAATCAACCAACTAAGAGGAGGAATAAGAGTTTGAATAAAATATATAAGGTGTCACAGATCACCCGTACCAGCCAACTTTTTTGTAAACACAATAATTTAAAGAAAAATATTTAAGACAAAAGTTATTTGGTTTGAAGGGGGACATAAGTCAACGATAGCATTTTGTTTATAGATGGTGCCATTTTCGAGATATTCACTGACCATCAATTATCTTAAGTAGAAATCCCAACTTTTTATTGTACCATTTTTTTTTACCAATTAATTTGAGCAACTTTTGTCTCAAACATTTTTTCATTTGCCTATTATTTTTTGAGATATTTAAGAAAAACTTAGTAACTTTTTCAACATTTAACTTACAATATCTCGTGAACTATTTGTCGAAAGAAAAAGTGATTTCTTAGACTTTTTTATTCTATTTAGTGTCAAAAATATATTGTTACAATAATGCCCTGACTTTTGTTATTTTTATAACTTTGAAATTTTTAAAGGTTGACAAGTTAACAAAAGTTATGACACTATTATAAAAAATCGGCTAGTACGGGTGATCTGTGACTCTCTCTATAATATATATAAACCTTTATTTGTATTCTTTATGGTTTAGTAAATATAGCATTTTATATGGGTGCGTAGAAAATGTTGAAACCTCTTAATACTTTGGAAAAATTTTCGAAAAAAAAGGTTCATACAATAGCTGTAAGATTTTAGGTGACATATTACGTCGATATAGAGTTGGATCTCTGGGGATTACCGTAGAAGGTTATCACTTGCCGACTGAAAAGGATACTGCAATGATTAGCCGAAAGTTTCGGGGAAAATAACCTACGTTCTTTCATAGAAACATTATTTTCTACTGAGCTGATTCAGGATTTTGGAGAAGTGGAAGGGGCATGTCCATGAAGGAGAAATAGAATACATGGATTGTTTAATAAGTTTCAAACCTGAACATGAAAAACTGAAGACAATACTGTTCGGAAACTGTTGTAAGATATGAAAGCCACATCCTTTTAACAAATGCTCTCAGATGTTCAGCTACATGCGACACTTAGTTTCGTTTTGACAGTCATATATTGTTTGCATGTCAGTATATTTTTCAATGAAAAAAAATCGAATATTGTTCCATGATTAAATATTTGAATCTAAAAGGGAAAACCCCAACGGAAATCAAAACTGTATTGAATTCTATTTACACTGACTCTGCTCTCATGTTTTCAACGATGAAAGTTTGGATTATCGAGTTTAAGCGTGACCGTATAAGTGTGTTTGATGATAAGCGCCCGGATCGCCTAAAAACTGCAACAACTGAGGAAGTAGTCAATAAAACGTATTAAGTCATACTCGGATGATCGGAGATTGAAGAAATAGCAAATGCGTGCCGCATATCTTCTGAATGTATTCAAAATATTATATGAAGATTTGTACATGAGAAAGCAATAGTATAAATGCCGCGTTTGTTGACATTAGACCAAAAACACATTCGACGCAACATTTCAAAGAAATATTTGAATCGGGATTCAAGCGGGATGCAAAGGGTTTTTTCTCATCGATTCGTGATTATTGATGAAATATGGATTCATCACTACACATCTGAAAGAAAGAAACAATCAAAACAATGGACTTTGCTAAGCGAACCTGCTCCGAAGATGTTTTATTCTGGCGGAAAAGTAATGGCGACTATATTTTGGGATAGCCATGGCATATTGTTCATCGATTATTTTCAGGAGAGAAAAATTATCACTGACACATCATTATAGAATCATTATGCATTATTATTAGAACAAGAAAGAAATCGCAAAAAATGGCTACATTTAAAGAAGAAAAAGGTGCTTTTCTTATCAGGACAACGCACCAGCTTATACATTTACAATTGTCATGGCCAAATTGTATGAATTACGTTACGAATTGGTTCCCAATCTCCCTTATTTGCCTGATCTAGCCCTCGGCCACTATTTTTTATTTTCGAACATGAAGAAATTCTTAGGAGGAAAATAATTCGTGACAAATAAGAAAGTAATTTTTACCATAAACGAGTATTTTGCAAAGCTTGACCCAACCTATTTTGCTGACAGAATGAGAGGACCAGAAAAGAGAGACAATATGTATCGAGCTAAAAAGAGACTATATTGAAAAATAAAACCCATTTTGCCCAAAAATATAAATGCTTCATTGTTAGACTCCAAAAACTTATCAAACATATCAAACAACCTCGTACTTAAATAGTAGAGGTCAAGATGGCCATTATCAAAATCTGCGGTAATCCCGTCACGGGTCCGAGTGGAATCTATGCTGCTATTTGGAAGAAAATTCCGAAAGTATTAAAGTAAAGATATAGTTAAGGATTTAATTCTAAGTCTGAATATATGTCTGAGAGAAAGGATCTCCTCAAACACAACAAGTGAAGAGGGGAGAGTTTTATAGGTAGGCGGGGAAATTTTTTCCCGGAGTCCTATATTTTCCAAACAGACGGCTATCTGTACGTAACTGCACTTCCTTCTCCCTAGTAAAACAAAAAAACGTGATACATTACGTAGTAAAATTAGTAGTATTAGTATATTAGTATATTAATATTAGTTATTTAGAAATTTACAACTTTTGTATTGAATATTTTTTTAAAGATGCATAATTTCCGAAATATTAAGAGGTATTAACATTTTTTGTACACTTATATAAAGCACATTTATTAAATCATAGAGAATACATAGAAAGTTTACAATATATAGGTGTAGGTATATTGGTAATTAGCTGTCAATCCGAAGTATGAAGGTAGATTGGGTTAAGACAAACATAAAAGTCCCATAAGTTTCGCGAGATTCGCGATAATTATCGAGTTATTAATTGCAGAAATCTGACGAATGAGCGCGCGCCGAGATGGATGATTGGAGAAGCGTCGTAGTTTCTCGGGTCACAGCGCTGTCCAATTGATCCTGCAACTGTTGTCGGTGCACGGCGAGGGGAAGAACAACGCGCTGCTATTTGTTGTTTTATTTTGGCACACTTACGTCTCGCCGCACGCCGTCAACATTTGCTGGGTCGACTGGGCTCAAGAGGCTGCGACGCTTCTTCGATCATCCATCTCGGCGCGCGTTCATTCATAAGATTTCTGTAATTAACCAGTTCACTGGTAATATCCATATATGTCCAAAAAAAAGCAGTGACACTTCTGGTAATGGCTTCACCGCGCCGAGTGCGCGGCCGACCTCCAAGGCCAGCTCTGCCGCTCCAGCCTCTTTGAGAAGCGCCCTGGTCACGTTTGAACCGCGCCTTGGACCGTTTGATGATTTTGAAGTTTCTAAAAGTTATTAAGTTAACAAAAGTCAGGGCGCTATTATAACAATATATTCTTGATACCAAATAAAGTAAGAAAGTCCAATACCATTTTTCTTCCGACAAATATTAGGTGTAGTAAAAAGAAATCCTTTATTTTTGCATGAAATTGAAGGCTTTAATTACTATAGTTAGAATGATCCGATTTAGGTCAAATATGCGCCATTTTGTTCGATAACTTGTTGCCATTTTGAAGGTAATTTCATTATACCTCTCTCATAGAAGCCCTCGTCCCTATTGGCAAAAAATTGAGACAGTCAATTTTCACAAGCCTCTCTTGAAGCGAATTTTTCACCAGCAAAATTGTTCGCCATGGACAGGAACACATGGTAATCACTTGGTGCCAGGTCCGGACTATAAGGTGGATGCATAAGAACCTCCCGGAGCTTCTGGCGAGTCACTATCGATGTGTGTAGCCTGGCGTTGTCCTGATGGAACACAATTCCTCTCCTATTGGCCAAAGCTGGCCGCTTCTGGGCGATTGCTTCCTTCAGACGGTCCAATTGTTGACAGTACAGTTCCGAGTTAAGAGTTTTGCCGTAGGGGAGCAGCTCATAGTAGATAATTCCCTGCCAATCCCATCAAACACACAGCAAAACCTTCCTGGCCGTCAATCCTGGCTTGGCCATCGTTTCCGCCGGCTCACCGTGATTCGACCACGACCGTTTTCGCTTGACGTTGTCGTAAGTGATCCACTTTTCATCACCAGTGACCAACTGCTTCAGAAATGGGTCGATTTTGTTGCGATTCAGCAGCGATTCGCAGATGGAAATTCGGTCCATGAAGTCTTTTTGCGTTAACTCGTGTGGCACCCATACATCGAGCTTCTTTTCGTATCCAGCCTTATTCAAATGGTTCCAAACGGTTTTTTGTGCAATCTTTAGCTCTTGGGCAATCGAAACAGTGCTTACATGACGGTCGGACTCGACAATGTCCATGATTTTATCGATATTTTCGACAATTGGCCTTCCAGTGCGTGGTGCATCTTTGACATCGAAATTACCGGAACGGAATCGACGAAACCAAAATTGCGCGTGATTGGCTGTTACAGTATCAGGACCATAAACACTATTCATATTTTCAGCCGCCTGGCTTGCGTTTTCGCCTTTATCGAAGAAAAACTGTAAAATATAGCGTATTTTCTCTTTGCTAGTGTCCATCTTTGACGCGCGCTCAAACAAAACTGAGTCAACTAATCACAAAACTATCACAAAAGTTTTTTTTAGTACGAAATCTCATCTTTCTAACGCCATCTAGTGGAGTCCGATCGGACTTATACAACGCGAGATACAGATAACTAAAGCCATCTATTGGAAAAATAATGGATTTCTTTTTACTACACCTAATAGTTAGCTAGATATCGTAAGTTAAATATTGAAAAGTTATCAGGTTTTCCTCAAATATCTCAAAAATATTAGACAAATAAAAAAATGTTTTAGACAAAATTAACTTGTTTTTTACTGTAGAACCCAACCATTTAACATTTTATAGGGGGTCCCATTTGAAATTGCGATGTTACCCCCTTTAAAAGAGGGATTAGGGAGTATTAGGTGTACAACTTTGCTTCCGCCGTTTTCCTATAGATGGCTTTAGCGGTAAGTAGTGGTCGAAATAAATAGATCATAGACGTGATGCAATAAACTTGGGCATCTGTCAACATAACCCCAAAGAAACATTAGTCGATTTGTGTCTGCATCATAAAGTTATTCTCGATTGAAAATGTCAGTTTACGAGCCAAATTCTCGTCATTTACGGAAGGTTTTAATTTTCTGCTTCAATATGAAGAAATCTGCGGCTGAGGCTCATCGAATGCTCTCAAATACTTATGGTGAGGCCGCTATTAGTGAAAGAACGTGTCGTGAGTGGTTTCAACGCTTCAAGAACGGTGATTTTCACGTCGAAGACCGGCATAGCGGTGGAAGAGGGAAGGTTTTCGAAGATGCAGAATTGGAGGCATTACTTAATGAAGACTCGTGTCAAAGTCAAGAAGAACTGGCACGATCATTGGGAGTGACTTAACAAGCAATTTCAAAACGCCTCAAAGATATGGGAATGATTCAGAAGCAAGGAAATTGGGTGCCGTACGAGTTGAAACCGAGAGATGTTGAACGGCGTTTATTTGCTTGTGAACAGTTGCTTGCAAGGCAAAGACGGAAGGGATTTCTGCATCGCATTGTGACTGGGGATGAAAAATGGGTTCATTACGATAACCCCAAGCGCAGAAAATCATGGGCATATCTCGGTCATGCTTCCACGTCGACGGCCAAACCGAATATTCACGGCTGCAAGGTCATGCTCTGTATTTGGTGAGACCAGCTCGGCGTAGTGTATTATGAGCTGTTGAAACCGACTGAAACAATCACAGGTGATCGTTATCGAATGCAATTAATGCGTTTGAGCCGAGCATTGAAAGACAAACGGCCGCAATATAACAAGAGACACGATAAAGTGATTTTGCAGCATGACAACGCTCGACCCCATGTTGCGAAAGTGGTCAAGACATACGTGGAAACGTTGAAATGGAAAGTCCTACCCTCACCCGCCGTATTCACCAGACGTTGCTCCCTCTGACTATCATTTGTTTCGATCAATGGCACACGGCCTGGTTGACTAGCACTTCCGGTCTTATGAAGAAGTAAGAAATTGGATCGATTCGTGGATCGCTTCAAAAGATGACCAGTTTTTTCAACGCGGGATTCATACGCTGCCCGAAAGATGGGAGAAAGTAGTGGCCAGCGATGGACAAAACTTCGAATCATAAATGTATAACCAGTTTTTTACAATAAAGCCTCGAATTTCGAAAAAAAACAGCGGAAGCAAAGTTGTACACCTAATATTATCAGGAATTTCTTTATATCAGGTGTAGTAAAAAGAAATCCATTATTTTTCCAATAGATGGCTTTAGTTATCTGTATCTCGCGTTGTATAAGTCCGATCGGACTCCACTAGATGGCGTTAGAAAGATGAGATTTCGTACTAAAAAAACTTTTGTGACAGTTTTGTGATTAGTTGATTCAGTTTTGTTTGAGCGCGCGTCAAAGATGGACACTAGCAAAGAGAAAATACGCTATATTTTATAGTTTTTCTTCGATAAAGGCGAAAACGCAAGCCAGGCGGCTGAAAATATGAATAGTGTTTATGGTCCTGATACTGTAATAGCCAATCACGCGCAATTTTGGTTTCGTCGATTCCGTTCCGGTAATTTCGATGTCAAAGATGCACCACGCACTGGAAGGCCAATTGTCGAAAATATCGATAAAATCATGGACATTGTCGAGTCCGACCGTCATGTAAGCACTGTTTCGATTGCCCAAGAGCTAAAGATTGCACAAAAAACCGTTTGGAACCATTTGAATAAGGCTGGATACGAAAAGAAGCTCGATGTATGGGTGCCACACGAGTTAACGCAAAAAGACCTCATGGACCGAATTTCCATCTGCGAATCGCTGCTGAATCGCAACAAAATCGACCCATTTCTGAAGCGGTTGGTCACTGGTGATGAAAAGTGGATCACTTACGACAACGTCAAGCGAAAACGGTCGTGGTCGAATCGCGGTGAGCCGGCGAAAACGGTGGCCAAGCCAGGATTGACGGCCAGGAAGGTTTTGCTGTGTATTTGGTGGGATTGGCAGGGAATTATCTACTATGAGCTGCTCCCCTACGGCAAAACCCTTAACTCGGAACTATACTGTCAACAATTGGACCGTCTGAAGGAAGCAATCGCCCAGAAGCGGCCAGCTTTGGCCAATAGGAGAGAAATTGTGTTCCATCAGGACAACGCCAGGCCACACACGTCGATAGTGACTCGCCAAAAGCTCCGGGAGCTTGGTTGGGAGGTTCTCATGCATCCACCTTATAGTCCGGACCTGGCACCAAGTGATTACCATCTGTTCCTGTCCATGGCGAACAATTTTGCTGGTGAACAATTCGCTTCAAGAGAGGCTTGTGAAAATCGACTATCTCAATTTTTTGCCAATAGGGACGAGGGCTTCTATGAGAGAGGCATGATGAAATTACCTTCAGAATGGCAACAAGTTATCGAACAAAACGGTGCATATTTGACCTAAATCGGATCATTCTAACTATGGTAATTAAAGCCTTCAATTTCATGCAAAAATAATGAATTTCTTTTTACTACACCTGATATTATCCTGTTTTTTATAATATTGGGAGTACAAATTTGTTCGGTCCGTTTTTTATGTTAAAAGATGTGTTTATTTTAAAACAAACGAATGAACAGATCAATTAAAATATTTTCCATCGCTGGCTACTTTCTCCCATTTCTCAGGCAATTTTCGAATTAAATCTCGAAAAAATGACTCGTCTTTTGAGGCGATCCAAGTTTGGAGCCAATTTTCGATATCTGCGAAAGAAGTGAACCGGTGACCTGCCAAATCGTGCTGCATCCTTCGAAACAACCAGTAATCAGAAGGAGCAATGTCCAGAGAATACGGCGGGTGCGGTAAAACATTCCATTTGAGCGCTTCCAAATATTTTTTTACGACTTTTGCGACATAAGGCCGAGCATTATCATGAAGAACGCCTTTCAACGTCTCTCGGTTTCAGTTCATAATGCACCCAATTTCCTTGTTTTTGAATAATTCCCATATCTCAATCGTACGGAAACGGCTTGTTGAGTCACTCCCAATGATTCTACAAGCTCCTCTTGCGTTTGACTCTGATCTTCTTCGAGTAATACCTCTATTTCTTTGTCCTTGAATTTTTTTGGCTGTCCAGAGCGAGGCTTGTCTTCGACGCTGAAATCTCCATCCTTGAGACGTCGAAACCATTCCCTACATGATTTATCAGTTGGAGCAGTGTCACCATAAACTTCAACAAGCATTCGATGGGCTTCAGCTGCATTTTTCTTTCAATTAAAGCAGAAAATTAAAACCTCCTGCAAATGCTGCTTGGTTAACACAAAATTAGACATTTTCAACACTGTAAAAAGCAAGGTTTTTGTATGAAACTTAAAGCGATATAAACTGAATATTATTGGCAGATGTCTACCCTCTCTGAAACCGCCAAAATCGGCAGTCACTATGAACCATTCATAACAGCCGGAGCCATCTTTTGAAAACGGACCGAACTAATTTGTACACCCAATAAAAAAAATAAAGAGAGGAACCGCAACATGTTTAGATTTATCACAAAATTATTCAAGTGATTCTGATAATGTATCAATATGTAATACTAATAACAATATTTCAGAACCCAATACAACAATCATGAAAAATATAGAATTGCAATGTGATAATAGTAAAACAGACTGTTCTAATACTTCAGATTCTTTGGATAATTTTGATGATATTACAGAATGCAATGGTTTAATAGATCTGAAACAAATGTAGTAAAAGGCAATGAAAATAATTTTATCAATAAATTACGATTATGGGCAATATCGCATAACATTTTACATTGAGCTTTACGAGATTTGCTACAATTATTAAAATCAGAAGCTAATATTTGTGTGCCTCAGGATCCCAGAACTTTGCTCCATACTCCTCGACACATATTCAGCAAACCTGTAGATTCAGGCACTTATTTACAGATTGGAGTTCAATCTGCAGTTGAAAAGCTTATAAATTTGTTAGAGGATCAATTTGTTAAAGTTATTATGCTTCACTTTCGAGGACCCAGTGTACAATATAGAATCTAGAATAACAGATGGAGAAAGATCAATCGCTCCTCAACTTGCAGATTTGATAAAAGACGCTATCAATTTTGATACATTTAAAGAGACTTATGATACTTTTAACTATATTGATGCTAGTGTGATTCCAGATGCTGTTTTAGTTGAAGACAATTCAGAAGATGTTTCGGAAGTTGTGCAAGACGATACAAAATTCAGAGAAATTGTAGACATTAATTATAAGAAAAGAGTAATTATTTCCAAATTTAATTGTTTTAATTGACCTTGAAAATCGACCTCAAGGTCAATTTTAAGGTCACCATCAAGTGCATCACTTTGAACTCTACAACTTTGATCCTAAGCACTTTTTTCAGAAAATGTATCGTTTCAGAAATAATTAGCCATAACTGTTTCCACCTCCAGGGGTTGAGGGGTGCTTTCTACCCCTAAAAAGCGTATTTAGCCGAAACAAAAAACACGTATTTAATATTTTTCGGTGTTTAATAAGTATGTTAAGTTTCATTCAAATCGGCGAGTATCAGTTGGGTAGTGTTACTTGTTAGATTCCTCATCCCCTCCGGCAGTGCGGCCAAGACGGCCCCTGCCATCGTGGCCCCACTCCTCCAGGGACGGAGCTCTGTCGCCAGCCCTCCTCCGGGAATTACTCACACGCATATTCGCTGGATGGCACACCATCCTTCCCCCCCAGGGAGCCCGCCTGCCCCTTCCCCCTGCAGGCACCCCCGTCCCAGCACCGGACGAGCTTTAAAGTCATGGGCGCCAAGGGACACCGCCCCGACCGACCTGACCGATTTTTTATCGCACCGCTTAGCAGGCCGGGCCAGCGCCTGCAAACACCCAAAGGCACCCCCCAGTACTAAACCTGAGAACCCCGGAGGCCGGGACACGTTCCCCAGGGCTTTTTGTTTTCGGGTCACTCTCGCGTGGAGGAATTAAACCACACGGGATCAATTCCGAAGACTTCACACATAGTCGGCAGCCTCACTAGGCTAACAAGTCCGACTTTCCGGATTTTGTATTGGGTTCTTCCTTCCCCTCGTTCGGATGTCTAGCACCACCAGACTGATAGGTTCGATCACCCGGGTTTTTACTTTGAGTTTTCCTTCCCCTCGTTGGGTGTCTGGTTTCCCAGACTAACGGACCCCTTCATCCGGGTTTATTATTCAGGGTTCATCCTTCCCTTAGCTTCGGATGCCTGAACCATCAGGCTCACGAGTCCGAGCACCCGCCCCCAGCTCCGAACCACAGCTAACGCTGCCCTGCCGCAGGACGAACCCCTATTTTAACTGTGCGGCTTCGTAGTAGCGAGGACACTTCGGACGCCATTCCTATGTCCCGCCGCCGGGGAACATTCTGTCGCACGATAGACCTGGCGCCCTCCGCAAGAGCTCGGATCGGCCAGGGCACCTGACATCCTCATTCACACTAGAAGACCCTTACGGGTCTTCCTCACCCTGCGGGCTCCGCCCCCCCCCCCAGGACACCCCCAATCCCCCGGCAAAGGCCCCCTTTAGACGATGCCGGCCACAGCCTAGCCGACCGGGGATTTGAAGTGGGGGGGGCCGAGGTCCCCTATTTAAAGTACTTGCTCAGACATTCACTTTCTATGGATATTGAGTACGAGATTCTTGCATCCAGCATGGATTAGTGTCACTCCAATATCTGTAGTTGTGTCTATTCACTGTGCTCTTTAATGTGAAAGTGCATTCATCAGAAAGTACTATAAGAAAAATCCTAGTCCCTTTCATTCAAATCCATCATTAATACACAAAATTCTATTCGACGAGCAGGATCATTTTCATTGAGTTTCTGAACCAAGTGAACTTTATACGGATGAAATTTGACTAACTTCAAAATTCTATGAACGGACGCTCGAGTGTTTCCATGCTGTTTAACTGCGTTGCGAATAGAAAGGTGAGGGTTTTCTACAAATGTTTGTGCAACCTCCATCTGACTCTCCTCATTTGTAACTGATTTAGGCCATCCAGATCTCTGACGATCTTTTGCTCCACCAGTAATTTCATATCGCTGTACAGGTCGAATAACTGTAGATTTGGAAATTAACGGCTGACCATTATCTCGGAACGTTTGATTAAATATTGTTCGAGTTTGCGAATAAGAACGTTGAAGATCATCCCAACCTCGCATCATTAATCCATTAACGCCCAAAAGTCTTAGAATATTAGCCTCACTTTGCAACTGTATTTTATGTAGAGAAACATATTATATAAGATTGGAATAGCATTTCCTTATGTTTTCGGGGTCGTTCTACAAGATTCCGGCATCAGAATTCGTTTGGATTCACAATAAAATCCAATATGGCGGAATTTTTGGAAAAAAGTCGTGAAAAATCGACAATTTTATTTTTTATAAGCTTAATTTCGTATCAAAAACGTTACTTTGATACAGATACAAGTGTCACATCTTGTTTAAAAAATGTTGAACTTTCAGGGTATGCATTGGTGAAAATGTAAATTCAAGATGGCTGCCTCAAAATGGCGGTTTGAACAAAAAAACTTAAAAAATAATGTATTTTTAGAATAACTGCGCAAAATCCTATTTAGCATCAATTTAGTATGCAGGGTACTGATTTTAGGATATTTACAGACAACTAATTCATATTAGAGAATTTCAAAATGGCAGATCCAAGATGGTGACTAAGAAGCACGAATAATCGTGAAAATTTCCAGATTTTCATGAATTTTCTTCTATTATTTTCATATTCATGAATTATTTTCGAGACATACACACGAGACATATACAAGGTGGGTAATTATAAACTTACAAACATTATATAAAACATAAAAAACATCTAAATAAATACAACGGACGGAAAAAAATAGAAATCGACTACGTAAAGTTTTGAGAAAAATTGCTAAATAAATGAGCGAATAAACGCTCAATGAGCATGCCTTGTGGGCATCGCAGGCATGCTACTCCGCACGGTTTAGGCCGGATTGGCAGGCAACAACAGCGGACCGGCGCGGGCGGCGGGCGGACAGGACGCACGCACGCACGCACGCACGCACGCACGCACGCACGCACGCACACGTACACACATACACACGCGTATACATATAAGAGATATAAATTCGACCGTGCAATTTGCACCCAGTACATCTTGGACAATGCTTATACCGGCGGTATTGTAACTTTCGACCCTATAACATGGAAAGTACTCAATGAAACGTAACTTGTTTACAGTATTTTGGAAAGCTCTCGAGATGAGCTATAAGAATATGTAATTGAAAAATAGGAGGTTTCATTTAAAAAAATAAAGTTGAGCTTCGTATGATATTGGCACTTTCGTTCAAGGTAAATTCAATGACATCATCTTATGTACCCCTTCGAACCAAACAACTTTTGTTTGAACCATTTATTTTTAAAATGCAGTAGTTTATGAAATGTTCGACCGTTTCAAGATTTTTGTTACACCCTGTATATCCATATCAAAGTTAGCCATTTGAAGTCGCCATATTGGATCCGGCAAATTTTGAATTTTAAAATTCCGACTCCGGATTCATAATCAGCAACACAAAAAACTTTTTATAGATAAGTTTACATATAAAATATGATATTATTCGCTCTTACCAGTTTTGGCACAAAATATTAGTTCGACTCACTAGTGAACTGGTTAATAACTGAATATTTATTGTGAATCTCGCAAAACAGTATAGGATTTTTATGTTTGTTTTAACCCAATCTACCTTCATACTTCGAGTTAGCAGCTAATTACTGGACACCTTGTATATTCCATTCAAGCTCTTTTTTACCTCTTTTAGTTAGTTGATTTTACCTTTTGAGATATCCTTGAGATAGACTACAATTGCATAATCTATTAATATGAAAAAGGCAATAATAGACGTTTTAACTAATCACTATTATTATATATATATTGCAGACAATCCTTCAGAACTCATGTTGCTTAAACAAAAGCATGATCTATGATCATATCAAGCCGCTCCTGGGAACAGGATTGATTACAGCTCCTGGTAAGTCTTTGCAAATATTAGGTCGAGTCATAAGTAACTTCCGTTTTTTATCAGACATTTATTTTGCTTTCATTAAATAACAAAATTATATTAATTTATTATGTATTCGCCACTATTATGTATGACCTTCTCCCATCTTCCTGGCAGTTGATCAATTCCTTCTTTATAAAATGTGTTTGGTTTGGACTGGAAGAAATTTTCGACAGACTTGCTCCTCAGAATGGAAGGTTTATCCATTCAAAAAGTTTTGTAAGGAACAGAAAAGGTGGTAGTCTGTCGGGACAAGGTCTGTGGAGTAAGGTGGGTGTGGTAAAACAGACCATCCAAGCTCAAGAATTTTTTCTTGAGTCACCCTTGCTGTATGTGATCGCGCATTGTCGTGTAAGAGAATGACGTTTTTGCGATTGATGAGTGCAGGACGCTTTTCATGGAGTTTCTCTTGCACTCTTTGCAGCTGCTGAACGTACCTATCCGCAATAATTGTTAAATTTGACTTCAACATCTCGTGATGAATTATGCCTCGACAATCCCACCATACACACAATAAAATCTTTTTGCCATGGATGTTTGCTTTTGGATCTGGTAAGGGTGGTTGATCCTTATTAAGCCACTGTCTTTTGCGGATGATATTGTCATAGGTAACCCATTTTTCATCACCTATTATAATCCTGTTTAAAAAAAGCTCGATTTTTACCTGTGAGAGCAGACTTGTGGCGATTGACATGCGATCTTCTTTATTCCGTTCACTGAGATTGTGAGGTACCCATACTCCTAACTTGCTGATTTTCCCTAATTTCTCCAGGTGGCGGTTAACAGTTGTGATGTATTCAACCTTTCTGCTATACCTCTTGTTGATTGACGTGGATTTTGCTCCAATATTGCCTTTAAAAGTTGTCGTCAAAGTCGGAAGGACGTCCCGCCCTCGGTTCGTCTTTTAAGGTCGTATCTCCAAAACGGAATTTTACAAATCAATTTCTAACTGCCCGATCAGTTATTAGTCCTTCACCGTATACACTGCATATTTTTTCAGCTGTCGCCTTAGCACTATTGCCTTGTTTAAATTCCCAAAGTATTACATAACGAATATGCACTTTTTGACTCTCCATTTCAGAGGTTAAGAAAAACAGTTTAATGTAACGTACACCACACAAAACAGTTGACAGAAGACTAACTGAACCCTTATCTATATAGTGAAAATAAAAACTCGTTTGTCCCGGTGACTCATAGTGGTTAGATACGAACAATAGATTTTACTTAGCTGCATCAGAAGTTACTTATGACTCAACCTAATAACAAACAATTCCGCAACGTGGAAAACACAGACGCCATTTTATGCGACATTGATTAAATATCTTCATGACATTACAATTTATTGTTTAAGTGTATAAGAATATATATTATATTGGGGTGGCAAATAAATTGCTCGGTTTTTTAGAGTGGAATGAAACAGAATTTCTTCGATACACATAAATATTAATCAATTATATATTGATTAATATTTATTTCGTGTATCGATGGCCTTTTGCTATCTTACACCAACTTTATTATGCCGCGTTCGTAAAACATCTGAACATATTAGAAAAAAAACAATCCAAGTGTCTTTTGACAATCTCCTCTTCCTTAAAGGTTTTCTCGTTCATAAAGTTCTGCAACGACCGGAATAAATGATAATCAGAAGGGACCAGATCCAATGAATATGCAGGATGAAACAAAACTTTCCAACCAAGACTAAGCAATTTGTTCTGGGCCAGTGACATATACTGTATGTTTCAAACCACCCGGGTCACCCGATTTTTTCATTAATGCAACATTTTAGAGAAAAATATTTTAGACAAAAGTTGTAGGGCTTTAAAGGATCTATTTATCGACTTTGACTATTTATGAATTTGACTTTGGGATAACCTTGAAAAATCCAGTCAAGATCAACATAAAAATCTTAAATAGATACCCCAAATTTTTATTACATCATCTTTTTCTAGCAATTAATTTGAATAACTTTTGTCTGAACTATTTTTTTATTTATCTAATATTTTTTGAGATATTTAAGGAAAACTTGATAACTTTTTCAATATTTAACTCACAATATCTCGCTAACTATTTGTCAAAAGAAAAAATGGTACTAGACTTTTCTGCTCTATTTAGTCTTAGAAATATTAGGTGCGCAACTAAGTTCCCGCTGTTTTTCAAGAGATGGCTCCAGTAGTAAGTGCTGGTCGATTGTGACATAACCAAAACGTCATGAACCAAGATTTAGACATATGGTAAACAAACCGCTTTGACACATTAGTGATTTTGTTTTTGCGTCATATATTTTTGGTTGTGTGAAAATGTCTTATTTTGTGCCAAATAATCGTCATTTGCGGGAAGTGTTGCTTTTCTTCTTTCATTCGAAGAAAACGGCGGCTGAAGCGCATCGAGAACTCCAAAAAGTTTACGGAGATGCTGCTCTAAGTGAAACAACGTGCCGTGATTGGTTCCGTCGCTTCAAAGACGGTGATTTCGATGTTGACGACCGTTCGCGTGAAGGAAGGCCTAAAACCTTCGAAGACGCTGAATTGGAGGCATTGCTCGATGAGGATCCGTGCCAAACGTAAAAAGAGCTTGCTTCAGCATTAGGAGTTACCCGCCAAGCCATTTCCAAGCGATTGCATGCGTTGGGAATGATTCAAAAACAAGGAACTTGGGTTCCTTATGATTTAAAGCCAAGAGACGTTGAGCGTCGTTTTTTCGCCTGTGAACAACTGCTCCAGCGGCAAAAAAGGAAGGGTTTTCTTCATCGCATCGTTACGGGTGATGAAAAATGGATTCATTACAGCAACCCAAAGAGAACAAAATCATGGGGACTGCCCGGTCATGCTTCTACGTCGTCGGCTCAGCCGAATATTCACGCTGCGAAGGTTTTGCTGTGTATTTGGTGGGACCAGGGCGGTGTTATTTATTATGAGCTGTTGAAACCGAACGAAACCATTACTGGGGAACGGTATCGAACTCAATTGATGCGATTGAGCCGAGCACTGCGCGAAAAGCGGCCACAATACGAGCAGAGGCACGAAAAAGTGATTCTACAGCATGACAACGCTCGGCCTCACGTTGCCAAACCCGTTAAAACCTACTTAGAAACGCTTAAATGGGAAGTCCTACCCCACCCGCCATATTCCCCAGATATTGCGCCGTCCGATTATTACTTGTTCCGTTCGATGGCACATGGTCTGGCTAATCAGCAGTTCCGCTCATATGAAGACATCTCAAAATGGCTTGATTCGTGGATAGCTTCAAAAGACGAACACTTCTACCGTGACGGTATTCGAGCTCTGCCAGAAAGATGGGAAAAAGTTGTCGCTAGCGATGGGCAATATTTTGAATGATTCATTTGTAACCATTTTTTCACAATAAAGTTGCATTTTCATCAAAAAAGCAGCGAGAACTTAGTTGCGCACCTAATATATTGTTTCAATAGCGCCCCGAATTTGGTTAATTTGATGATTTTGAAATTTCCAAAAATCAGCAAGTTAACAAAAGTCAGTGCACTATTGTAAAAATATATTCTTGAGACTAAACAGAGCAAAAAAGAGACTAAATAGAGCAAAAAATAGTACCATTTCTTCTTCCGACAACTAGTTAGCGAGATATCGTAAGTTAAATATTGAAAAAGTTATTAAGTTTTCCTTCAATATCTAGAAAAATATTAGGCAGGTGAAAAAATATTTTAGATGAAAGTTGTTCAAATTAATTGGTGGAAAAAGACGGTGTAATAAAAAATCGCGGTTTCCATGTCAGATTTTTATGTTGACCTTGATTGGACTTTTCAAAGTTATCCTAAGGTCAAATTCATAGCATCAGTAAATAGATCCTTTGAAGCCCTACAACTTTTGTTTGAAATATTTTGCTCTAAAATGTCGCGTTAACAAAAAAATGTGATAATTCGGGTGGTCTGAAACACCCGATAGAATTTTGAGTTGTCATAGTGGAAGACAACATCCTTGCGATTTGCTAATCTGGACATCTTGTGCAAATTATTTGCTCCAATGTTGTCAACTGCGAGCAGTATACGATTGAATCAATCATTTTTCATGGCGGTAACAGTTTGTAGTAGATGACACCTTTGAAATCCCATCAAACGAAGAGCATAATCTTTTTCGGTCGATATAATCCCCGCTTTGAGGTTGTTTGCGGTGTTTCCATAATCTTTTACGCGCTATATTATCATAGACGATTTATTTTTCATTGCCCGGCACCATCTACTTAAAAAATGAGGTCGCTTTTTTGGCGTTCTCACAACAAATCGCAGATGGATATGCAAGTGGCCAAGTTGACCTTTATAAGCCTTCGTAGCTCATTTGCCTTTTTTGAAATAATAGAATAAAATATGACGATAATACACGTTATTTATTTCCATTTTCACAACTACATCGCACACATAATATTAATATTAGCCAAAACAAGATTCACAGGAAAATTATGTGAAACATATACTTTTAAATGCACATGTGAGTTACGCGAAAATGCCGAGAAAACAAATGTGAATCGGATTGAACCTGTACCGAAGTAAAAACCGAACAAATTTATTTGTCAACCCAATATTTATGTCAAGTATAGCTCAGCAAAAATTAATTGAAAACATTGTAACAGTTGTCTACTTTAATATCCTTCATTAATACTTGCTTGGTTATATGTAATTTCTACGCTCTAAACGATTTTTATTGGAAATCGTATGATTATTGTCTGTTTTTATTTAGTGCAATTTTTTTATTATTTCAAATTAAAATTTATGCATGAAAGAAAAAGGGAAGATTAATACAAAAATTGTAAAAATAATCAAGTTATGCATAGAAAAATTTGAATGAATTAGTGTGCGCCTACTTCTAGGAATACTATAGTTGTCGGTGCTTGACGAGAGAAAAAAGATCGGCTATTACCAAAGAAGATACTACAATCGCACTACAATCTCTAGTGGCCGAACGCACCACTTACTACCACCGCGATGCAAGCTAATTCATTTGGTTTTTTTTTTCATGCGTAACTCGCCTGCTCTTACGATTTTTGTACAATAGTATTTGACTTTTTTCTTTAACTCAATCAGCTCTATGCCTTCATTGACTATGGTTACATAAGTTACAAATACTTTGTATACTCTAGGAAATTTAATAGCATTTGTAAAAATTATTAAGAGAATTTTTAATATTTATATCGTAATATTAATATCGTAAAGTATCTACTCACGCGTTTTTTATTTTTTTCTAACATTCGATTCTCCTCAGCATCCATATGGATCAGACATCGAAAAATGTTAGGGGCAAGTTTCAATACAAATATATTACGAGTATTCTGCGATATATTTGTGAAACAAACTTCAATATTTATGGAGAAATTGGAACATATGACAAACGACGAAATTGATTTAAATCACGATTTAGCGACGTATACATTGGATATAGCTTACGGTAAAGTAAAATTATTATTTGATATTGATTTGTTAGAAAATTGTACGTACATGCCATAAACTCTTTATTATATTAAATACATAACGCACATGTAAGATTGTAAATAACATATAAGGTTTAGTAGTTAATTCTTTCCGATTTTTGACAATTTTCAATCTTTATTTTTATTTAAAGTTCAATAGAACAAGATTAATTAATGAAATATTCTTCGTTATTATCGATGATCTTATGTTATTTATTAGGCAGTTGCCGAATCCCATCAAGATAAAAACTTGGTGGCTTTAAGGCCATAAAGTCATCGATGAAATTTCATACACCTTCAACTGTTGAAAAATGTGTTTCAGACAGTGCATGTTGTATCGATTGAAACAAGTGAAAATCTGATGGTACCAAGCCTGGAGAATACGCCCAAATATAAGATAGTTTCTTTTGTAGCTTCTACTCTTTGCGGTTTAGCATTGTCATGTACCAGGGTAACTTTGCGACTGTTTTGTCCAGCAAATGACCTTTTTTCTCAATTGCATCGCTCAAACATATCAATTGCTATTGGTAAATCTTTGCTTTAATGGTTTTACCCGGTTCTACAGCACACACTTCTGGTCTCACTATATAGTATACAAAGAACTTTTTCCAAAACGTTCGAGTTTTGCTGTCAGTGTTGTCGACTAGGATCTATTCATGATTTTTTGCATGATTGTTTAGGATTTTTATACATAATCTATTAGATATACAAATGAATAATCCAATTTTTTCAGCTACATTCAAAGTTTATTTTAAAAGAAAGTAAATTAAATTGTTCAATCAAAGTATTCGCCGTTGCTTTCTATAACTTTAAGCCACCTTTCAGGCAGCTGATGAATTCCATCTCGGAAAAATATTACGTCTTTGGACACGATAAAGTCCTCAAGCCATTTTCGGATCTCATCCACTGATTGGAAGTGCATATCGGACAAGGCGTGTTGCATCGACCGGAACAAGTGATAATCGGATGGAGCAATGTCTGGTGAATACGCCGGGTGCTGCAAGACGTCCCAGCCAAGACTCATTATGGTTAGCCAAGACTCATTATGGTGTCTTTTGTATTGGAAGCAATGTGTGGCCTGGCGTTATCATGCAACAATTTCATTCTCCTTTGCCAGTATACGGGCGTTTTCGTTCCAGTTCTTGACTCAAGCAGATTAATTGACGTTGGTAGCAGTCCGCAGTAACTGTTTCATCCGGTTCCAACAACTCATAATAAAACACGCCCTTGATATCCCACCAAATACAGAGAAGAACTTTCTATCCGAAGCGATTGGGTTTTACGACTGATTTTAATGATTCGCCGGGATTTACCCATGACTTTCTGCGTTTCGGATTGTCATAGAGTATCCATTTCTCATCGCCCGTAACGATTTTCCACAAGAAAGACTTTCGACCCTGCTTATTGAGAAGAGAAAGACACGCTGCCACTCATTGATTTTTGTCGATTTCAGTGAGTTCATGCGGAACCCATTTTTCTTCTTTCTAGATCTTTCCCATCTCATGTAGGCGTTTGGAAATCGTTTGCTGCGTTACTCCCAACTGTTCTGCAAGCTCTTTTTGTGTTTGTGCCGAATTCTCAGCGTTCAGTTGTTCCAAATCATCATTATCGCACTTCGGAGGGCCTCCAGGGCATTGTTTGTCGATTAGACTGAAATTACCGCTTTTAAACCGCTTAAACCAAAATGCGCACACATCGTACGATAACACCTTCGCCGAGAAAGGAACAAATCGATTCGCACGTTCTTGCAGCATTTTTCCTTGTTGGAATTCGTAAAGAATGCAGTGTCGGATATGCACCTTATCTGTTGCCATTTTCGACCGTACTGAACTGAATATTTTTGAAGGTTATGTTGAGCCTTTCGCCAAACTATATGTTCTTTTTAATAGCTATGTGTCAACATTGCATAATCACAAAAGAGCGGGAAAATCTATTCAATTTAAAATTGATTTCATAACTGCTTAAAATAATTTGGATTATTCATTTGTACACCTAATACAACATTTTCACCTGGTTCCAAGAGCTCGTAGTATAGCACACTCTTCTGGTCCCACTATACAAGGTGTCCCATAATTGTAACATACCAACTCGATAAGGGCGTGGAGCTAAGCGAGAGGAACGAAAAAGTTCTCTTGCATTTAGCGACATCTCGCATAGTTTTTTAATAATAATCGCATAAAGTTTGATGTTTGTTACGTCCATTGTGGCCTATAAACGTTTCGCGACGAGATATGAGCGAATGTGCGTCGAGGCTGAGCGGTAATGTAGTTCGCGTTGATCGTTGCGCAGCGTCAAAGCGACAGGACACCATCGCGACAGTCAGCGCGAGACACATTATCGCTCAGCTTCGATGCATACAGCTCGCCGCGGAGCGTCTATAGGCCGCAATGGGCGTGACAAATGCCAAATTTACACGGTTATTACTAAAAAATTATGCGAGATATCACTAAATGGAAGAGGACTTTTTTGTTTCTCTCGCTTAGCTCTACGCCCCTATGGAATTAGTGTGTTATTTATGGGACATTCTGTATACACAGAAGTTTTTTTCTGAAGCGTTTGGGTTTTGTTGTCGACATTATTGGTTGACGAAGGTCTACCTATGATTTTTATATTTTCATATATAATCTATTTTTTGCCACTAATTACAATTTTTGTTGTTGTCTGGTAAGCAAGATCAACGCATATAGTCAATCGGTGATTTTTGTTATCAATGGTTAGCTTATATGGAATCCATCTCCTTTTTTTCTACATCTTTCCCATACGATGTAAATGATCGCAAATAGCTTTCTGACTTACTTTCAGAGTTTCCGAAAGTTCTTGTTGTATTTGTGCCGTATTTTCATTCAATAGAGTTTGCAACTTTTCGTCTTTAAATTTTTTTTGGCTGATTAGGACGTGATTGGTCATGAAGATCAAAAGCACTACTTCGAAAACGTTCAAACTAGTTTTGGCAAGTATTGTCGGTCACATCATTTTCACTGTAAGCAGCACAAATCATTTGGCTGCTTATATTATAATTTGATGATTTTAAAATTTCCAAAAGTTAATAAGTTAACAAAAAAGTAACAGGGCGCTATTGAAACAATATATTCTTGAGACTAAATAGAGTAAAAAAGTCTAGTACCACTTTTTCTTCCGACAAATAGCGAAATATTGTAAGTTAAATATTGAAAATGTTGTCAAGTTTTTCTTAAACATCTAAAAAAATATTAGGCAAATAAAAAAATATTTTCGACAAAAGTTGTTCAAATTAATTGGTGGGAAAAGACGGTGTAATAAAAAATTGAGATTTCCATTTAAGATTTTTATGTTGATCTTGACTGGGCTTTTCAAGGTCACATACACACATCCCAAGGTCAAATTCGTAACGTCAATAAATAGATTCTTTGAAGCCCTACAACTTTTGCCTGAAACATTTTTCTCTAAAATGTCGTGTTTACGAAAAAATCGGGTAACCCGGGTCTGAAACACCTTGTATATCATTTCGAAAAGTTAAACATCAACATCTTAAAGCCACAAAAGAATGGGAGAATATTTCAGTTTCACATTTTGCCCTGAGCTACGTAAATTTCATTGAAATGAATTAACTACTAAACTTAATATTTCATCATACAACCAGTTAGGTTATTATGTGGTCCAATCGATATTAGTCTGGTAAATCTTTAAGAATATATAAAAAGTGTTTTATAACTCGCTAGAAGGAATTCATGGACATATAAAGCGGATTAAGACAAATTGTTCTATACCGTTAAGACAAACAAAAAGTTCCACACCATTTTGCGATGTTCACAATAATTATCGAGTTATTAATTATAGAAATCTGACGAATTCGACAAGCGTGCGTCAAGATGGATGATTGGAGAAGTATACAATCATTCGGGTTATTGTGCGATCCAGCAACTGTTGCTGGCAGGCAGTGAGGGAAAGGATAACGAACCGCTATTCGTGTCTTATCTTGCTGCAACAGTTGCTGGTCGATTGAACCGCGCTTAAGCGGTTCCTCTAAAATACCATCTCGACGCGCTCGTTCACTTATCAGGTTTCTATAATAATTATAATAACTCGATAATTATTATCGCGATTATCGCAAAACGGCATGGAATTTTTATGTTTGTCTTAATCTGCTCTATGTCTCCACGAATTTTTCGTAGTAAGTTGCAGGATACCATGTATATTAAATATACATTATATTAAAAGTGAAAACTTTAACATTTTCATGCGAAATCTTGAAGACTCTTTGTTGGATATCAAATTGGAATCGCAATTAAATAAAAATAATCAGTATGTCAAAGCGATGTCAAGGTACGATTCTGTTTTCCAATTCTTTTATTTTTCAATTCTTGCAATTATATGTTATATTCAGAGGTTGGATTGCTTTAATAAGATTATCGTCATGTTTATTTTTAGATTGAAAGATATAGCTATACGTAGAATACAGAATATATTTTTATATCCCGATATGATATTCAGACTCACAACTTTGAATAGTGAGGTGCAGAAGCATTTAAATTTTATAAATTCTATTGTGGAAGAAGTAAGTATTATGCCTATACATGATGTTATTATATTCTTTAATCGCTACGTAATTTATTGTCATGCAGATAATACAACAAAAAGAACATGTGAAAAATAATCTAGATGCTGCTAAAACCAAATATGCAAAGCTTTGTAAGTTGTCAACGTATTTGTATAGCTTTAGATGCTATATTTTTGCGGTTATTGCAATAAACTGCTTGGGTGAAATTATATATTTTGTATATTAAATTAATACATGTACAAAAGATACACTTATCGCTTTCTTCTTATTTATACAATAATATATTTAGTGTGGCACATTTGCATTCATCACCACAGATTGATGGAAAAATTTTGTTATGAGAAATATAAATGAATTCAACACATATATAGCATATTAAAATCTTGTTATCAATTTAAAAAAATTCATTATATACTTTTATGTTCGAATAAAATAGCACGAAGAATATTTCTTGATGTACTAATGGAAGCATTTGACAAAGGCAAGAAATTCACTCACAAGGAAATTCTCGATGAAATCAATACGATGATGCTAGCGGTTTGTATAGCTCAACTCTCTTGAGATGTATATAATTGTTCACGTAATGTATTAATGAAACTACAAGACTGATAAAACTAGTTTTCACTTACAGGCTTCCGATACGACCACTGTCACAATGTATTTTACGATATTCATGTTGGCAAATTTCCCAGAAATTCAAGTACGTATTAGGATTTAATTAATTTTTGCTGAGATTATTTTATTTTTCGTAATCATATTATTTTTCTTACTTTGTTCTATTTTAATTTGATCCATTTTATTTAATCTTAAAGAAGTGTTGATTAAAGAAGTGTTGTTCGCGCAGCATTGAAATTTTATATGTATATTCAACCTCTTTATCTCATGTAATATTTTTATTGACTTTAGTCTTTTTCTTGCAATTACTTTTCCTAACAGATGTGCAATCTCTTATTATTATTTATTAGCACAACAAACGTCTTCAAACTAAAACTCTTCTGTTCTTTACGTTACTGTTTTCTAATTTTTTTCTTACACTTTGACAAAAATTTCTTCTAGAGTAATCAAGTATCTATATTTATTATCCATTTACTATATACAGATAATATTATATATAGTATATACCACTAGTTTACAGAAAATAATTTTTTTTCATAATTTCAAACTATGAGGTATTTCTTATAGATTTTTAGGTGCTGAAAACACAACAAACCAAATTTGATCAGCAGGTCAGGTTTTCAAAAGAATTGAGTTTTATTGTGCAAAAAATTACTTTCTCGCGATATTTAAAGTTTTTTTCATGAAAAGAGTTTCTTAAAGAGTTTTTTAAATATTATCTGGAAATTCGGATAAAAAATCAGGAGTGTATTGTTTATCTCTAATAAAATATATTTTTATTTTGATATTGTTCATCTTCTATAAAATGCACTTTTTCTTATCTTGACGTCATTGATTATTTTGATACTTTTTAGCCATATTATGAAGAATTTAAATACTGAATTTTGCAGAGATAGCAAATATTTCTATAATGATGAAATCATATACACTTATAATTGTAATTTTGGGCTAATAATGCATATACATAGTGCAATTTATCGTGATAGATTCCAATAAATATATATTTATACAGTGTGTATAAAAAGTACCAGGACAGTGAAATATAACAAAAACCAAGCATTCTAGAAAAAAATGTTTCAAATAAAAATTGTAGGATTTCAAAAGATCTACTGACATTATGAGTTTGACCTTGCCTGGCGTCAGGACAAGGTCACCTTAATTTTTTAAACGGGACATTCTCACACGTGCTCCCATATTTCATTTTCTATCCCATACATCCTACACTTCCTTTCTTCTTTCCCCTCCCAGTATTTACCTCCTTTCATTCCATTTCCCAATCTATATTTTGCAACTCTTTGCCACCTACTTTCTCCCCAGCCTTTCTTTAAATATCCTGGCACCCCTACCCCGTTTATCCACTATACCATCCATTATATCTTGACTCCTGAATTTTATTCCATCTTTCTTCCCTATGTTGCTTCCTCTCCCCCTCCACTATTTGTTCCCCTCTTATTTCTCCCCTTTCCCTTAATTCCTCTACCTCCTCTATCCTCCACCCTTTTGCCTTTATGTACGCCTTCATCTTTTCCTCCCATCCCTTCCTTGCCTTTCCCTTCTTCACTCCTTCCCTCATTTCTTCCCAATACCTCTTTGCTAGCTCCCCTCCCTTCCTCTCCTCCAATTTCCTTTCATATCCCCATGCCCTCATTCCTGCCTTTCCACTTATTTTCTCTCTCTGCATCTCCTCTCTCACCATATACCCTGGTATGCACCTTTCCACCTGACACCCTTCTTAAATATCTCTCATGAATCCTTTCCATTCCTTCTCTCTTTTTCCATCCTCAAATTTCTACCCCATAACTCATAACCGACCATATCAGCCTTTTTTTTTATCACGGTGGGGAAATCCTCATGGATACCCCCGCCCCTTGGGGGAGGGCAGGGGTTATGCCGGACTCTTACCGGCTAAAACCCCACCGGAGTGTCTACCATTCGGGCCGGAATGTGGGGAGTCGAGGGAACTGCGTCGGCACTCCCTCCCCGACACCCGGCCCCGGGGCTCTAATGGAGCCCCACGCGCAAGTACCGCGTCTTTTCCCCGAGGGGAGTTGAGAGACGCGGTGCCCCGGCCGGAGTCCCGGCCGGGTTGGCCTTCCGGTTCAATTAAGAAGAGGGGGGACACCCACCCACCTATCCTGCTAAACCTCCCTCACTATTTGAGGTAGGCTGGAGGAGTGGGGCCCGTCCCCAAACAGGCCACCACCCCCCCCTTTCCTACCATGTCCGTGGCGCGGGAGGATTCGGATTAACCCCGTCTCTTCCCGCGCTGACGGAGGTGGGCCCGAGGCGGCCGAGGAGGCCCCCGACGAATCGGGGGCGGCTCCTTGGCCGGCGCCACCTCGGGCCCGCTCCCTATACCCGGGGAGCGCCGTCCCCTCTCCCGTCGCTCCCTGCGACAGGCTCCGGGACGGCGCTCCCATTCGGCGGCCTCCTTCCGGGTCATTACGTCCCTGGAGAAGGAGGCCGCCGCCTCCCATGCCTCCTCGCTCCCGCACATGGCCTGGACTATGCGCGGGAGCGAGAGAGCCTCCTCCGCGCAACCCACCGCCCGGGCGAGAACACGGCGCTGCTGGCCCCATGCTTCGCATGTGGCCAGCGTATGATGCGCCGTGTCCTCGAGTGCCGGGCAGTGGTGGCATCGCGCGATGGGCTCCTTCTGAAATCCATGTCCCGTCAACACCTGCACCAGATGGAACGAGAGTCCGCGTTCCCTCCTGTCTGCCATCACCGGCAGACAGGGACGGACGGCCTCGGCCGTTCGAAGCCCGGGTACGCGCGGATTCGCCAGTAGGGCGTCCCACTGCTCGAATACCCGGGCTCTGACCTAAGACTTCAGGGCCGCCAGGCCTCTGGCCGTTACCTCATCCCCCCTCTCGCGGAGCTCCCGCACCCTTCAATAAAGGGTGCAGCACTCCTCGGCAAGGAGCTCCACGGGAGGGGAGCCGGCCAGGGTCGTCGCCGCCATATACGATACGGTGCAGTACCCCCTGATTGCCTTCACAACCACCGATCGAAGCGCCTGGCGCATCAAGCATTTGCTGCGGCCGGCGGCTTTCAGCTGGGGCGCCCAGATGGGCGCCCCATAGAGGGCGATCAAGAGCACCATACCCACGTACAGGCGGCGAGCGTGCCCAGGGCCCCCTGGGTCCGCATCAGCCCGGCGAGAGCCAAGCCTGCAGTGCGGACCCGAGGGGCCAGCCACCTGAAATGCGGCCCGAAGTCCCACCGGCCGTCCAACACCAGGCCCAGATGCGGACGCGGACTCTGTCCACAAGGACCTGGGACTCCGGCGGCGTCCCACGGCTGCCGTCGTGAAAGTAAACGGCCTCCGTTTTTTGGGGCGCCACCTTCAGCCCCAGGGCCCTGATGGTGTCCACCACCGATGCCAGCGCAGCCTCCGCACGGAAGCGGGCATCTCCCCAGTCCTCTCCCCCAGCCACCACTAAGGTGTCATCTGCATAGCAGATGACGTGGCAACCGAGGGGAACCGACCATATCAGCCTATCGAACAACCATATTCTTCTTCCCCAGTCCCCTCCAAATCTCCTCTTTCCTGTTCCCCACACCTGTCCCAGCAGTATTGCCCCTCTTTTTATCCTCTCCCTCACCTGTGTCTCCTGTGATCCATTATTCTTTATTGTATATCCCAAATACTTAAACTCCCTTACCTCTTCTATTTTCTTTCTCTTCCACCTCCAACTCACCTTTCTCCATCTCCCTTCCCCCTTCCTACATCTCATCACCTTTGTTTTATCCACGTTTACTTCTAATCCTTTTCCATCCAAATATTTCCCCATCCTTACCATCATTCCTTTTAATCCCTCCTCATCCTCTGCCAACATCGCAACATCATCTGCATAAGCCAATGAGTACACCTTCCCATCCTTCAACCTCACTTCCCCCATCCTGCTCTCTCCAACTCTTCATCCATATCCGCCACAAACAAGGTAAATAAATTTGGACTTATTGGACAGCCCTGCCTGACTCCCTTCACCGTCCAGAACCTATCCCCCTCCTTTCCCCCGCTCTCACTCTACTGACTCTACTGACTGTCTCTCTTAGCAACTCTTCACATTTTCTAATTATTCCTACGCTTATTCCCCTTCTCTTCATCTCTTCCATCAGCACCCCTCTATCCACCGAATTAAACGCCGCTTTCAGATCCATAAATAATATCACCATCTTCCCTTGCTTATCTATTTGTCTGTTCATTAAATAATTCAATACATATATGTTATCTATGGCACCCACCTCTTTTCTGAAACCCGTTTGACTCGGAGGTAACAACCCTTTTTCTTCTATCTACTCCTTCAGCCTTTCTGCCAAAATTGTAACATATATCTTATATGCCGTCTGTGTCAACGTCACTCCTCTGTAATCCTCCGCTCTCTCTCCCCCCTCCTTCTTTAAAAGTGACACAATAACTCCCTCTTTCCAATCCTCCAGCCATCCCTCACCCTTCCACCCTATCACAAATCTCCCATATCCACTCTTCCACTTCTTCCTCCCTATACTTCCCCCTATATTTCCACACTTCATTTGGAATTCCATCCCCCCCATCGCTTTCCCATCTTTTAACTTCCTTATTACCCTTTTCATCTCCTCTCTCTTTATTCCCCTCTCCTCTCCCCTTTCCTCATTTCTTCCCATCCCTCTGACCACCTTCCATTCCACTCCCTCTAATAACTTCCTAAAATATTTATCCCATTCCTTCATTTCAATTCCTTCGTTTATCCTCATCTTCTTCTTCCTATTCCTATTTACTACCTTCTATACTTAACTTTCCGTTCTTGCTCCCTCTATCTCCCTCATCCATTCCACTCTTTCCCTCTTTTCCTTTTCTTCACATAATTTTCTGTACCTTCTCTTCTCCTTTCTATTTTTCCTTATCTCTTCCTTCCTTTCTCCATCTTCTCAGCTTTCTTCTTACCTTCTTCTTTCCCTGTCTGCATTCTTCATCCCACCATCCTTTTTCCCCCTCCTTTTACCTTTTTTCCGTCTTTCCCAACACCCCTCCTATTTTTTCGCTCAAAACCTTCTATTCCTCTTCCACCAATCTTTTTCTTCCTTCTCTCCCTCCAATCTCCCTCTTGAACTCCCCTCTTCCCTCCTCGTTCTACTATCCCTTACCCACCTTTTTCCTTCCCAATCCCTATCTCCTTCCTTCTTCCTTCCCCTTCTCCTCTATCCATATCGTTATCGGCTAATGGTTCAAGTCAATTTTTTCTTCTACTTCCATTCTCTGTATTCCCTCTTTCGTCTCCTCATCTCCTATTACATAGTTAATTACCGATTCCCCCTATATAACGCACCTATATAAATATACTCTCCTTTCTCGTCCCCCTTATAATTTCCATTTAGTATCGTCCACTCCTGCCTTTCTAGGAATTCCCACAATCTCTTGCCTTCTCCATTAACTTTATCGTCCTTCGATTTCCTAACCCCTACCCTTTCCCCTCTCTCATTCTCTTCTCCTAAATCTCCCCCTCTCTTCCTGTTC
This sequence comes from Harpegnathos saltator, assembly GCF_003227715.2. NCBI lineage: Eukaryota > Metazoa > Arthropoda > Insecta > Hymenoptera > Formicidae > Harpegnathos > Harpegnathos saltator. Next base: position 99,279 of record NW_020230631.1, read on the forward strand.
TCCTAAATCTCCCCTCTCTTCTTGCGCTAAAATCTCTTCCTATCAAAATTCTTACTCTCTCTTCCTTTTCTTCCGTCCATTCTTTTAAGTTCCCTAACTTATCTTCTAAATCTTTATTCATATACACTCCTATTACTCTCCATCACTTCTCTTCCAATCTGACCTTGACCATCATAATCCTCTCTCTATCTAGCCTCCTCCCTTCCCTTTCCACTTTCATATCTATCTTTACTCCTACTAACATCCCTCCCATTATTCTTCCTTTTCTATTCTTCCTCCCCGCTCACTGCATCTCCCATGCATATCCCTTAGGTAACCTTTCTCTCACCCTTTACCACCTCTTTTTATCCACCTACGTTTTACTTAAAAACATCACATCCCATTCTTTTAGTCCCTCCCAGAACTCCCTGTCTTTGTTTCTTAACCCTGCTACATTCCAAAACACCACCTTAATTATCCTTCGCTTTTCTTTGCTTCTTCTTTTCTCTATCCATTTCTCTCCCATTTCCCTCCCCTCTCCCCCGCACACCTCCCCCTTCTCCCCTTTCCCACTTATCCTCCCCTTTTTCTCTTTTCCCTCTTCCCCCTTTTTTGTCTCTTCTACTCTTTTCCCTTTTTCCTTACCCCCCTCAAACTCCCTCTCTCTTACATTTTCCTCCTCCTCATCCCAATACCCACTTGTTCTCTATCTATAATCCTATATCTCCCATCCTCACTGTCTTTCCTTTCCCTCTCTCTTCCTCTATTATCCTCCTTAACCTCCACGCCATCCTTCTCTCCTTGAAAGTTAGGTCCTCCTCAATCCATAATTTACTCTTTTTAATTTTTCATTTGTTTTCTAAAATTCTCTTTTTCTCTTGTCCTCTGTCTTTACCTTTACAATTAACATTTGCCCTTTCTCTTCCTTATTTGTATTTATTCTTCTCATTTCTTCAATCTCCAGCCTCACTCCTATTTCTGCACAAATTCTCTTTACCCCCCTTTCCAATGTCTCCCTTTTCTTCCCTCACTCCTTTAAATACTACATTCTTTCTCCTCTTTCCTCTTTCCTCCCTTTCTAATCCTTTCTCTACTCTCCTCAATCTCTCCTCTAAACCTTCCTTCCCTTTAATCCCTACTTCTCCTGCCCTGCCTTTCTTTATCTTGCTCATCCCTTCTTCCAGGCTATCTCCCCCTCCTTCTTCCCTTCTTCCTCTCCCCTCTTGTCTTGCTTTCCTCTTCTAATCTCTCAATTCTCTCTAACATTCCCTTCCTCTCTTCCCCCCACCTTTTCTCTCTCCTCTCCATCTCCAACTTCATCTCCACCATATCTTTTTTTACACTCCTCTATCCTTCTATCATTTCCCACATCATTTCCTTTAATTCTCCTTCTATTAACCCCTTCCCTTCCTCTCCTGTCATCTTCCTTATCTCTTCTTTTCTCCTCTCCTCCTCCTTGCCCTCTCGCACCACTCTTTGTATTTTCTTATTTTCCCTTTTCTCCCCAATCCCTTCGTTCTTCCCCCTTATCGCTTCTAGCGTCCTCTCTTTCTTTTGACCTCTTGTCCACTACTTTTCCCTCCTACACTCCCAGCTTCCTACACTGCTTACACTCACTCCGCTCCCCACACTATCCGCCCTTCCCCTATATGCACTCATTTCCAGAAATTCCCTCAATCCTTCCTGCTTTCCCGTTTTCCTTTTTCCTCTCTTCTTTTCCATTCTGCCTTTCCTACCCTTCTCCCCTCTCCCCCGTTCACCACTTTATCCCGTTTCTCTATGGCCGATATTCATAGTCGGATCTTATATTTAAGACCGTCTTAAGTTTATCTTCAAACTCTGTACAAAGTATTTTATTAGCTATACAGTATCTGAAAGTGAATTTAAAACGGTCTTAAATATAAGACCTGACAATGAATACCAGCCTAGGTCCTATTACTTTCGCCTTACTTTAGAACAGACCTTACTTCTATCCAAGCTCTCTCTCTATTGTCCCTCTATGCTTCTCTGACTGCTCTGTCATCCAACCTTCCCTTACACTTTTCTTCTTCCTTATGCTCTCTTCTTCCCACGCCCTTCCTGTCCCTCACTCTTCCACCCTCCCTTCACCGCCCCGCACTCCTCCGCCCACTCTCGCCTCTACTCATTCTCTCCTTCTACACTTTTTTCTTTCGCTTTGCACACCACTCTCATACGTGTCTCTCCTCTAATCTACCGGAAATGGAAGTCCATTTATATTATAATATTAAATATATATTAATATTAAATATATATATATATATATATTATAATATTAAATACACAATTTTTTCGAAATTGATTTTATCACTATTTATCTTTCTTCAGATCATTTTTTGAAGAACTTTTTGAAGAACAAGAAGAATATCAATAATCTCCAAAGAAGGATAATCAGCCATAAATATTGTCGGCAGATGTAATCCCTTGAACAACAAAATTTGATACTGTTCTCAAAGAATGTCAAGTAAATTAACATAAGGCTTCGCGAGTTTATCGGAATCGTTATCCTGAAAGAGTATAACATCCGAATCATTCCGTAATCCGGGGCTTCGAACAAAAAGCTTGCTAAAAGTGTTTAAAGCGTCAAAGTGCATATAATGAATTTAATGAAGAGGATGCGCATGTGCTCGTTATCTTGGCAGCTATTCAGCTTAATCGTCATACAAGTAATCCGGTTATGGCTAGAAAACTTGATATTAAATACTTAAAGTCTTTTCTGGCGATCTTTTATAGTGAGTGATATGATTGTCTGATCGCATTTTTTCAGCGATCAACTCGTTAACGTTCGGTCTATCAGCGAAGTTGACCAATTTTTTGTTAGGATGCTGGATCACACGGTGGCTGAACTTAGAACAACATCGGTTTGCTCGTAACGCAGTCTCAAGTGCCCCTAGATGCGGTGCTCGGCGTGATGCAGCAACACTTGACTGGCTAACAGCTAAAACATTTAGCTGTTACATATACAAAATAATAGAATCCATTGAGATAAATTATGTATATCGATAGCCCTAAACTACAGGTTATAAGTATATATGACTTCACCATCATAGGCGCACAATATTTGTTATCTCAGTAAAATTCTATATTTAAATCCATCAAAACATGGCTAAAACATAAGATGTTCAAATAAAAAAAAATATGTTTTATAAGGTTTTATAAGGATGAACAAGTACATTCATGATTTATGGTCAGAATTTCCAGATAGCGTTAACCTTCTTTACATAAAGATACTAAATAACACAAAAAAGCAATTTTTACACATTACAACTAAATTATTTTGAAAACTTGATGTGCTGGAGAAATTTGGTTTGCAGCATCATTTTCAATGCCCTAAAACCAGCGCTCAAAAACCTATAAGAATCTTGTCTGTTTCCAAATAATGAAAAAAATACTTTTGTATTATATATTAATAATTTAAATTCCATAACTCAATACGAAAAATTCGTGGAGACATAAAACGGATTAAGACAAACATAAAATCCCTATACCGTTTTGCAATATTCGCAATAGGTATCGAGTTATTACTGACAAAAATCTTACGAATGAGCGCGTGCTGAGATGGTGTGGGAAAAACATTAGAGCCGCTCAAGTCATAGCGCGACCCAGTCGACCTAACAACTGTTGACGCGCGGCGAGAGAAAGGACAATACGAGGGTGGTCCGATAAGTACTTAGCCTACAAAAGAAAAACGAAAATTTTGGAAAAGTGGAGATTTATTTCTCAACATAGTCTCCTTTTAGCTCGATACATTTGACTCAGCGATGCTCCAACTTCTTTAACCCGTCTGAAAAATACGTTTTCTCGAAGTCTGCAAAGTAGGCCTCCGTGGCGGCGATGACCTCCTCATTCGACTCAAATTTCTGCCCGGCGAGTGACTTTTTCAAGTTTGGAAACAAAAAGAAGTCGCACGGGGCCAAATCTGGAGAATACGGTGGATGGAGCAGCAGTTCGTAGCCCAATTCGACCAATTTAACCGTGGCGAGGGCGGAGGTGTGAGCCGGTGCGTTGTCATGGTGGAAGAGCACTTTTTTCTTCGTCAAATGGGGCCGTTTTTTCTGCAATTCGGCGTCGAATCGGCCCAATAATTCGGCATAGTACAGCCTTGTGACCGTTTTGCCCTTCTCCAAGTAGTTGATGTAGATCACACCTTGTGAATTCCAGAAAACGGTGGCCATCACCTTTCCGGCCGATAGGACAGTCTTCGCCTTCTTCGGAGCACGTTCGCCGGGTGAAGTCCATTGTTTCGACTGTTCCTTGGTCTCTGGTGTGTACCAGTGGATCCATGTTTCGTCGACGGTCACGAAACGACGCAGAAACTCCTTCGGATTGCGCTTAAACAGCGTCAAACACTGCTCTGAAGTGGTCTCATGGTTGCGCTTGTTGTCCGGAGTGAGCAAACGCGGCACCCATCGCGCCGACAGCTTTCTCATGCCCAAAATTTCATGCAGGATATGACCCACGCGGTCTTTTGAGATGCCTACTATCTCAGCTATCTCGCGCACCTTCAATCGGCGGTCTGCCAATACGAGATCGTGGATTTTTGTCATGTTATTCTCCGTGGTAGCCGTTTTCGGGGCACCTGGGCGTGGCTCATCAAAAACCGACGTGCGACCACGTTGAAACTCGTTAAACCAATTTTTGACGGTCGCCATCGAAGGAGAAGAGTCACCGTACACAGCATCCAAGCGCTCTTTGATTTCGCTGCGCGATTTCCCTTCCAAAAACAAGAATCGAATCACCGACCGATATTGCTCTTTTTCCATTTTTCTAAAATCCGCGGACACGCCCGCTTCCATACGCGGTCAAAACAAAACTACGAGTCCGATTCGGCTGAAATTTCGACAGTAGCCGTCTACGAGAATGTACTACACGATAGTAAATTTCTCTTGCGATAGTGGCGCCATCGGGCGGTGAGGCTAAGTACTTATCGGACCGCCCTCGTATGTCGCTGTTCGTGTGTTTCCTCGCTGCTCCTACATCTTGCTGCATCGCGTAAAAGCTCACGTCGATGTAACCACTAAATACATATCAAAACCGTAATAAGTTTTTGTGATAAAAAGGAATGGAAATATAGGAAACGATAGAAATTGACAGGCAGTGGTGCGATTCAAGCCCGCGCATGCAAGCGTTTATCTTCCTTGACACACACAAGCGCTCATTCTATCCGTGTAACAACGATCGTCAGAAGAGAAATATACTTGCATGTCTTAGGACGAAATTGCACCATTGCCGAAAATCTGCAGAGAATCTAATTGTTTTCCATTGTAATGTATCGTTCCTGTTAGGAGAATATTTAATCATAAGAATGTGACAGAATATTTATACGGATTTAAAGCGTGCTATCGTTTTGTTAAAATCTATTATAAATAAATCATTAAAAATGTATCGCATTCAATGCTGTATTAATAGTAAAAACAATTCAGTCATTTATCATATAGATACGAAAAGAAAGCTGTCTTTGTCAATTGTGTACCAACGATACTTCTATACTTGTACTTGTGTATAGGACTCATTTGTATGTCAAGTACTTTGTACAAAGTACTTAACGTACAAATGGACCCTAAAGATAATAATGATAGAAGACGCATCGTAATATATCGTGAAATCTGCAAGAATGGATATTTTTCCATCGTATTCTTATAAAGATCGTAGCACATTTTGTTAAATATTTCGCGCATCGTGATTCTTTAATGAGATACTTCATTTACGAATTTTTACGAATACAAAAGGAAAACATGAAGAATGAATCATGAATGTACGATAGTACATACAGGTTGCGTGAAAAGTTCGCGGAGCCGCATCTATAAGTAAACGGTAGAATTATAAATTGTAATCAGTTATATAAAATCACTCTTCACATGAACCTAGGTTAGGTTTCATTTCCATCTGTCAATTCTTTTTGTGTTTACAAGCCAATTGAAGTTGACGTGTCAGTATATTTGTTTGCAATGGAAAATTTGAAACAGCGTGCAGTGATTGAATTCTTTGTTAAAAAAGGTTTAAAGGCAATGGAAATTCATTCCGAGATGATAAATGTGTTAGGGGAATCTACTCCTTCAAAAACAATAGTTTGTAAATGGTTGTAAATGGTAAATGCACTTGAGTTTCAACATGGTCGTACAAGTATTAAAGATGATCCACGCAGTGGACGTCCAAAAAGCGCATCAACACCAGAAATTATTGAGCAAATACATGTTATTGTTTCTGAAGATCCAAGTGTGACTACGCGTGAAATTGCTTATACCATAGACATTTCAGATGAACGGGTACGGCATATTTTGCACAAAGAATTACAAATGAAAAAGGTGTTTGGAAAAGTGGTGCCGCATACGTTAACAATTCAACAAAAACTCGCTCGAAAGCAAATTTCTCAGTGTTATTTGGATCGTTTTAAGAAGAATAAAACCGATTTTGTGCGTCGTTTTATAACTATGGATGAGACTTGGATCTACCACCATGATCCTAAATTGAAACAGGAACAGTGGACTGAAGCTGGATGTTCAGCTGCAAAGCAAACAAAGCATGAAAAATCGGCAAAAAAGGTTTTGGCATCAGTTTTTTGGGATGCTAAAGGGATTTTGTTAATTGACTATCTGGAAAAAAGTAAAACAATTAACTCTGAATATTATTGTAACCTTTTGGATTAACTGGACGCAAAAATTCGTGAGAAAAGATCTGGTTTACAGCACAAACAAATCATTTTTCACTAAGACAACGCACCTGCTCACAAAAGTATTTTGTTAATGTCTAAATTCAATTAATTGAAGTACAAATTGCTTGATCATCTACCGTATTCGCCAGATTTGACACCCAGCGACTTCTATCTGTTCCGAAACCTGCAACAATTTCTCCGTGGAAAGCATTTTTTGTCGAATGAAGAAGCTATAGCAGCCGTAGAAGCATATTTCGCAGACCTTCCAGAAACATACTTCCGCGATGGAATAAAATTATTGGAGAGTCATTGGGCCAAGTGAAGTTAATGGAGACTATATTGAAGAATAAAATCATTTTTAGAATTAGGTATTCTTTATTTCAGTTTCGCTCCGCGAACTTTTCACGCAACCTGTTGTTCTTCTGTTAATATATGTAGTATTAACGATTATGAAAACGCTATCATTTCCACATTACCTTGATGTAGATAGTGTGGCGCGTTTTCTTTTTTAAGTGGTTTCCTCTGGGACCTAATCTACTTTCAATATTTAATTTAAAAAGTTTTCGAAGTGGCCTCCTGTTTGCAAGCAGAGTTCAGCTCTTCGAGTCTAATCTGCTGCGTCGCATAGTGCACCATGTTAAACGTCATGGTATTAAAGGCTGCTAAAATAGCTTCGCGTACCTCATTTTTAATACCATCACGCCTATGCCCGACTGAAGCTTTAATGTAGCCTCAAAAAAAATAGTCGAGCATGTTTAAATCTAACGATCGAGTTGGTCAAGTGATCGGGCCACATCGACCCGTTCACCTGTCTGGGAAACGCGCGCGTGTCCAAAATTCTCCGTATTTGACGGAAAGAATATGCAGGAGTTCCATCTTGCTGAAATATCAACGCTTTTCGTGCGTTCATGTAGTTCCTCCAGGAACATCGGCAATTCGTTTTGGAAAAATTCTGTTTGGAAAAACTTATCACTATTTCAGTATGAACTATTTTTTCTACCTTATAAAATAATATTGTACTTGCAATCGTAAATATTTAGCAGCTATATCGACGCGAGCTTTTATGCGATGCGGCGAAACAGGAACAGCGAAGAAGCGAACAGCGGCGCATTGTTCTTTCTCGTTATGCGTCAGCAGTTGCCGGATCAACTAACAAGGAAACATAGAGAACTCGGGAATTCAAAAAATTATGAAATTTTGTGTAGAAGTAAAATAGTTAATCTGTAATGCAAAACTATTTTTTGTGAGGAATTCCAAGCTGAGGGGCTGAAGTTACCCTTCAAAAAGAAAAATCATTTTCATTTTTAGTATATATCTTTTAAAATATGAGGCATATGCAAAAATGATTTATATGAAAGTTGTATTATATTTCATACTCTTTGCAACTGTATATTCAGATTTTGCAAAATTGAAAAATTTTTGGAACCCCTTCTGTCTTCCTCCAATTTTGCAAAATTTGAATACACAGTTGCAAAGATTATGAAATACACTACAACTTTTATGTAAATAATTTTTGTATATGCCTCGTATTTTAAAAGATATACGTTAAAAGTGAAAATGGCTTTTTTTGCGAAAAGTGCTTTCAGCCCCTAAGATTGGAATTCCGCACAAACAAAAAATAGTTTTGCATTACAGATGAACTACTTTACTTCCATATAAAGTTCCATAATTTTTTTAATTGCCGGGTTCCCTACCTTTCTTTGTAAGCCGCACTATAACTCGAGCGGCTATGACATTCAACTCCCATATCATTTCGGTTGCGCACTCAGATTTCTGCCATTAATAACTCGATACCTATTGCGAATATTGCAAAATAGTATGAGAATTTCATGTTTGCCTTAATTTATTCCCTTTACGAATTTTTCGTATTGAGTTATGAGACCCTGTATAAAGTAGTAGCTTTTAAATAGCAACTGAAACTTGAGACATTCATCCTTTATATTGTTCTATATCTGTACTCGTTTTTTTTAGATTCTGTTCCGGTCATGTATGTTTTCTCAGAAATGAATTATATGATGTAAATAGATAAAAATTTTTCTTTATTATTTAAAAAATAAGATTGCACGTAGAAATACAATAATGCTTCTCATTTCTGACTAAAGCATTTCTGCCTCAGGTGCATTGTAATTAAATTATTTGCATTAAGATTGTTAGTTTTACGAAAACTGAAAATCTTTGCGAAGAATTAACAATTTAATTATTTCAAATATACAATAATTCACATAGTGAATGCATTTATGCACTATTACAATTACAATATATGTTTCTTCATGATATATATATATATATATTGATTTTTTTTAATCTAATTTTTTTTAAACAATTATAATGAAAAAATAAGTGAAGGTATAAAATTATGTAAAATATTTATAATTATAATTGTAACATTGTTTGGCAAAAAAGACGCCGGAACGAGATTAATCATTTTCTGTAGTTTCTTGGCTGAAGAAGAATTTGATACTCAAATTGCTCCATCATGTCGCAATTTTAAAAAATCTGCAGTTAAAGTTGTAAAAAGGAACTAGTTTTTGTCACATTATTGCTATTATAATATGATTTACTTAGTAAATTTTATTGCAATAAAAGATATGTTGTTAGGATTTTCAACCCTCAAAAGGAATTTTGTCGATTATGATTAATAAAATATGTATAGATTAATAGATAATTAAATAGAATTAGAATAGATATAATAAGATAAAGTTATAGATTAAATATTAGAGCAAAGAAGAGTTTTATTGATAAAAATAATTCATCGCTTTCTTAAAGTTCCTCCAAAATCCTTAAGAAATAAGGCTGTCTTTTAACGTCAATAACTATCGGCTAGCAGCTAAGGGCGAAGCAACACGTCTTGATTTGGTCTTTAGGCTCGTCTACATTAGCTGTAAGAGTAAGGCTGTAAGGTTGCAAGACACGAAATGAAATATTTTTATTCGCTGACAGCTTACGTTACAGCCTTACAGCCTTACTCTTACAGCTATTGTAGACGAGCCTTATGTCTCCATTCTGTGGAGACTCTATGGAACTCTATAAAAATTGTTTTGGGACAGCCTATATAATTTTATAGTTACATAAAGTTATATAGCGTTCTAAGAAGCAGCAAATAAATTACGTTAAATATATAGTGAAGCATGCATATAATATTCAGTAGTAGTTAATTCTTTCTAATAAAATTTACATAGCTCAGGACAAAATTTGAAATTTAAATATTCTCCCGCTTTTTTGCGGTTTTAAAGTATTGACATTTAACTTTTCGAAATGATATATGAAATGACATATTTTTCGAAAGTAACCTTTCTAAATGACATATTCGATATGCAGCGCACTTCGCATTTCATTTAAGCAAAAACGGTCTTAAAGTAGCTAAAACGATTTGTGCTGCTTATCTTGCTCATGTTATAGTGCTTATACAGGGTGTCCCATTTTTAAAATTCCACTAAAATATCTCTTTAGAAATGTATTTAAGAAAAAAATGTTTTGAACAAAAGTTGCTTAGTTTGAAAGGAGACATAAGATTTGAAGTATACAATCAAATTTTTTTAGGTACAGAAGTTGCAATATTTTCGAAATATAAGGGCGGATGTCTAAAATATCCAAAATTTAGATGTACATCGGCGGTAGTAATATCTCTTCGCAGCATTATCTAAAACAAAAAAGTTAAAGAGGTTTTCAAAAATAATACTCACAGTTTGTCGATGAAGCTAAAATATTTTTAAAAAGTCGAAAATTAACAAAATGACAGACTAAGAAAGAAAAAAATTTTATCCTAAAAATTTTTATCCTAAAAATTTGTTCGTTTTTATTTAAAAAATATTATTTAAACAAATTTTTTTTTGGATTGGGTAAGTTCACCGATAAATGATATATGTTAGCTGTTTGTATGTACAAAAGCAAGTTGATTGGTTGAATAGTTTTAGAATAATGACGACCGCCAATTCCGAAAACGTGATGTCGAGAAAAACGCAATAATAGTTTTCGATATGGAAAAATGTTAGAAAAAATTGAGTTTTTGAAATTCGATTTCAATTTTTTATTAATCTGCTATTCTAGGGCTATATAACAAGCCTTCAGCTTTTTCATACATCTCGTTTTGTTCGATTAATTGCTGTTTTCGAGTTAATCGAGCATCTTTAGTACTGCTTAGGCTGCGACGTTCTTGTCGTTTCGTGCGGCCAGCGTCGATGCTATCAACGAACGTTTTGCATGTCGGTCTAATTTTAATATTAAATTTTATATCAGGGTTTCCATAATTTTCAAAACTGCATAGTAGCCTTCATTGAAGATGCTTGCAGTAATAAAAGCGGTAATCTCAACTATTTAACTATTTTTATAGTTATTCCTTTGAGCAGGTATAAGATTACTTACCCAAACGCTTCAGAAATATCTGCTGTTTATTATCATTGAGTCCGCTAAGCAAAGGATAATAAATAAGCCAAAATAAATTAGCCAGGAGTGAAAGTTCTGTTCCGAAAATACAGTTCTGTGCACAACTCTATTTTCAACCCATATTCTAAATAATAAAGAATATTTTTTATCGCACTATACTATTCATTTCCTATAAAATACAGAAATGACTAAAATGAAGTATAAAGACGAGTACAAATATAATATAATACAAGCGTTAATATACTAGGTACGCAACTAAGTTTCCGGGTTTCTTTGATCAATGAAAAATGGAAAATTTCAAGAGAAATACAAAAAAATGGTTTATTCAAAGTATTGACCCTCGCTAGCTACACATTTTTGCCATCTCTCTGGCAATACATGAATACCGCGACGATAAAACGACGCGTCTTTGGACCTAAACCGTTCATCCAACCAATTTTACACTTCTTCGAAATTGGCCAAGTGTTGCCCAACCAAGCCATGCGCCATCGACCGGAACAAGTGATAATCGGAAGGGGCCAGGTCTGGCGAATACGGCGGGTGCGGTAGCAGATCCCATTTCAGCGGTTTGATGGTGTCCTGGACGATGGAAGTGCGATGGCACGGAGCGTTGTTGTGCTGCAATATCACTCGTTCGTGTCTCGTGTCTCATTCTGGCCGTTTTTCGAGCAATATATGGTTCAAATTGATCAGTTGTCGGTAGCGATGCCCATTGACAGTTTCACCCGGTTTCAGCAGCTCATAGTACACGATTCCTTTCTGGTCCCATCAAACGCAGAGCATTGTCTTCTTTCCGAAGCGATTTGGCCGTGCCGTCGATGTTAATGCTTCGCCAGGTGAAAGCCACGATTTTTTGCGTTTGGGATTCTCGAAATATATCCACTTCTCATCGCCAGTAACAATTCGATGCAGGAAACTCTTTCTTTCATGCCGCAAAGGCAAAATTTCGGAAGTGGCTCTTCGATTTTCCATCTGTCTCTCAGTCAACTCATGCGTCACCCATTTTCCTTCCTTTTGAATTTTTCCCATGACATGTAAACGTTTGGAAATACCTTGGCGAGTCATGTTTAATGCCTCCGCAAGTTGATCTTGTGTTTGCGTATCATCTTCATCCGATAACGCTTGCAGATCGGCGTCCTCAATTGTTTTTGGTCTTCCGGAGCACTCCTTGTCCTCAGTGTCGAAATCGCCACTGAAGTGTTTAAACCAATCTTCACAGGTAGTTTTCGATGGTGCATGTTCGCCGTAGGCCTCTTCAAGCAAACGACGTGCTTCAGCTGCACTTTTTTCAAGTTAAAGTAGAAAAGCAAAGCTTCCCGCAAATGCTGTTTATTTGGTACGAAACTCGACATCTTCGTTGTTAGAAAAAATATTTTTGCGTTGCGATATATGTTGGTATTACTACTGGTTATTGTTAACAGATGTCCAAGCTATAAAAAAAAACAACTTCAGACATGTATGTCGACTACATGTGTCGTTAGCGCTATCCATGTGTGAAACCCGGAAACTTAGTTGCGCACCTAGTAAGCCAGTTAAATAAGCCAGTTTAAATAATTATTTAAAAGTTACTACTCAATTTAATTAAATAATCTACGGAACGATAGACTGTATATTTCTACATTTCTGTTGCCAACCCTGTATAAAATGTCAAATTGAAACGTATTAAAAAGTATTGATATTTTGAATACGTCTGAATTTTGCTTTCTGATCCGAAGAAAGGGATCGAAAAATATTAGTTCCCATTAAACTTCACCGCGTTAAATGCGAGACGGCAGTGGTGAATGCTTCGCATTAAAAAGGATTCAATTCATTTCAAATATGCCTCGCATTCAATCTCAATCGATAATTTTCAAATGCGAACTTTCGCATTGAAAAGTACTCACTTCTTCTCCTAATTGTTTTCGGATTCAAAGGTATACAAGATTTTCATGTTCTATTGCCCGTCGTATTGAAAAGTATTGGCCCGCGATCCAAATCCGAGATTTCCGCAAAGCAGAATTCACGACGAAATCTCGATGCGAGATAATGCGAAATAATACGAAATAATACTTTTAATGCGAAATAATACTTTTAAATACGATATTTTATACAGGGAAAATTTGTTGTCAGAGTGTTAGTAAGCTGTGCGCGCTTTCTGACGCTAATATGTTAACAAAGTCTGTCCACAGACTTTGTCGACAAAATGCGAACATACGACTACAGATCTATCGACGAGAAATTATCGCCCATCTATTGATAGATAAAAAATTTCTTATTCGGTATATAATTAACACGTAGTCTACACGTAGTTTACACTTTTAGTTTAGACAACATTTTTGCACATAGAGTGTGGTACAGAAATTATTTAGCGTAATTTATATTTTGATTTTCTATATATATATACATTTATATACAATTTATATATGAATTGCATGAGTAATTTTGCAAAGGAAAAGGTATACGAGGAGTTGATGGAAATTTATGGTACGCAAAATCCGAAAACCGCCCCTGCTAAGTTCGAAGATTTGCAGTATATGAATTATTTGGAATGTGTTATTAAGGAGACATTGAGACTTTTTCCCGTAGTACCTATCATAGGACGACACCTTAATGAGAATTTACAAATAGGTTTGCTTATATGTATATGTGCTGTTGTAGTAAAATAATATGTGACTATTACTTACATTGTACACTCAAACGCAAAAAACCCGGTACACTAAAAATTTGGGAAAAAATTACAAAATTTCAAATGATCATAACTTGGTAAATAATGAAGATACAAATATGTGCAGAAATGCAAAATGAAGCTTGAAACGTCCTCTTTAAGAATATCTGAATGACAATTATGCTCGGCCATTTTTTTTCAAAATGGCGGATGATAAAGTGAGAGGATGCAAAATTGATAATCAAAGGTCCGTGTTTGCGATGGTGCATGGTGTGCATCAGGTATCGCAGCGTAATGGGACCAAATGCACATGAAAGTATAGAGTGTTATCTTTAAAATCCTACTTTACCGAGCTCGATGTGATCATTTTTCACTGAGTTGTTCCAAATTTTGCTAAAAATGCGGTTTTCTTGTTAAATTTGCATAATTCAGTGAATAAGTACCGCATCAAGCTCTATAACGAAGTATTTTAAAGAAAACATTCTATACTTTTAGGTACTTTTCGTCCCATTGAGCTGCAACACTTACTTTGCTCCATGCGCCGTCGCACGCTCGAACCTTTTTTTAGCAACTTTTCATGTTCTCCTTTTTATCATCCGCCATTTTGAAAAAATATCGTTGCTCACAATTTCGATAGATCTTTCGAAAAGTACGGTTTCAAAGCTTTCAAACCGTTTTTGAAATTTGCTGCTAGGATATTTAGGCGTCGAGATATTCAATTTCGAATTTGCAACAAATGTCGATTCAGCGAGGCTTAAGGGGCTAAGAGGCTCTGCGGTTCGTTTGGCTCTTTCATAATTTCAATAGCCGCGTTCATTATTCTCTATACAATAATTTACATAATTTTGCGAATTGAAATTTAATTTTTATCAAAGTTATATTCTTTACCTTCAGTTACCATGATCACTGTTATACACTTTAGTTCGCGAAGCTGTCCTAGCTCTCCTTCTCCGTAGATTGCATTATGTACAGTTGAATATGCTGTTAGATGCTGATGCGGTCGCCTGATTGCGTAGTCATCGTCATTGGCTTTTTTTTATCAATATTTACATAATTTAATTAATTTTTTTTATCAAATTATCATTTTTACCCTTCAGTTACGCATGATCACTGTGGTATACACTTTAGTTCGCGAAGCTGTCCCTAGCTCTCTACCTTCTCCGTACGATTGGCCATTATGGTACACAGCTTGAATATGCTGTTCAGGATCGCGCCTGAGTTCGCGGTGACCCGGCGCGCGGGATGCCGAGTCGCTGGACGCCACCTGAACGTCGAAATTCCCTGGCGCTCCTAGTCCACGGAGCCGCCGCGACGCGGCGATCTGGGTTATCGCGCGCGCGAGCCCCTCGGCTCGCACGCGAGTTCGAGCTGTCCAGGGCATATAAGAGTGCGGAGACGATCAGAGATTACCTTCGTACAGCTTTTGGCCTTCGTACGGTCCACCGCCGATAGTGGCACTATCTCTTGTACGCTGGACTTCGCGAGTTTGTCAGTACGCCGGGCTTACGTTCTGGCTGCTCAAGTTATTGAGCAGAACCAGAATAACCGAGCATAATTGTCATTCAGATATTCTTAAAGAGGACGTTTCAAGCTTCATTTTGCATTTCTGCGCATATTTGTATCTTCATTATTTACCAAGTTATGATCATTTGAAATTTTGTAATTTTTTCCCAAATTTTTAGTGTACCGGGTTTTTTGCGGTTGAGTGTATATAATTATTTGTGTTTGTGTGTTACATTTTTCGGAGATATTTATTATACCACACAATAAAACATGAATTTGCTTAAGTTATGTATTAAAAATTTATTATTATGACATTTATTTACAGAAAAATATGTTTTAGGAGGATATATTTTGCCAGAAGGCGCTGATGTTTTCATAGGAATAATACATATGCATCGAAATGAAAAATATTGGCCAAATGCGTTAACGTTTAATCCAGATAGATTTCTTCCGGAGAATATAAAGAATATTCATCCTTATTGTTACATACCTTTTAGTAACGGTCCACGGAACTGTATAGGTAGATAAATAACTTGAAACTTACTATAGCGGAATATACTTTTAATGGATAAAATTACAGGTTCAAAATATGGTATGATGTCTATAAAAGTCCTCATTTCAACTTTGTTGCGTACATTCATATTAAAGGTGGACAGAAAGATGGAAATAAGTGAAATAGAGTTGAAAATAGAACTTTCGTTAACATCCCGAAAGCCTTTAAAATTGAGAATTGAAAAGAGAGGTTGACGACGCAACAACACGAAAACATGCATGCAGGGAAACGAGGGACTAGAGGTTTTCTTATTAATAAAGTTATGTAATAATATGTTGTTTTTGTTTTCTTAACTCGGCTGAAATGAATGTGTAATATAATAAAATGAATATGAAAGCAATCAAATTAAAACATGGAGCGCAAAGTAATGTAAGTGTAATCAATTACACCTGAAATTTCCCTTCAATGTGGCGAATAACGCGACGTTTTAATATAAAATATGTTGAAATGTATTGTTTCAATCATATATTGTTTATTCATGTTATTTGACATAGTATATTATATTTTGCATACAGTTCAGCCTATCTAATAAAAGCGTAGTTGGTACAATCCTCAGTTGGTAGAAGCTATATTTCGGAATTTTGCACGAGTTGATAAGGAATACCTGTTTCTTTAATATTTTGAGAAGAAAAACTTGGATGATAGAGCAAGATGGGTACGAAGTAGTACGGAATTGAAATAGAGTAATTGTGATGGAGTATTTTTCATCGTTTCTCTCTTGTTCGATAATTACAGTTATTATTCGTCGTTTCGCATTTATTCACAAATAATAGTTATAGAACATTTAGACTTTATAAGCAGCTGACTTCGATTTCTGACAGACCGCTCTGGATCTGCTCGTGGATAGAACAGCGAAGAAGGAAGACCCTGGTTTCTCAACGAATTTGAGTCTTTTTAATAATTATGCAGAGATAGGAACCACCTCCCCATTTCAATGATATTGAGATATGTTATCAAGGTCATTATCCTGAAGGTTTTAGCGCTCATTATTTATAAGAAAGTTATTAAAAAAAGAAGTATAATAATTTGGTAATGCCGTGTATAAATATTATGCTTGTATAGTGTTAGCTGAATCAAGGTTCATTTCTGTTTACCTTCTTTCTATATTTCTATTTGTCTTGTTCTATGTTGTTAATAACTCTTGGAATTTTAAATAGGTACTCTAGAAAAAATAAATCAATATAGAATAGTTTATCGTATAATTAACATTTGATTACTGATTGATTTTGAAGAACGATTAAACGCTTTCTTCGGAATAATGGCTACTATATATAAATAAATCATAAGTAAAAATGTATGTAAATAAAACATAAAATTAATAGAAATATATGCAGTATTTTATGAAAGTGTCACTTGTTCTCTTTTAATATCTTATGTATTATTATATACATTATATCATATGTATTATTATATACAGTATATCATTTATATTATATATATTAAAATATAATAAACGGTATATGTACTATATGATAATATATGATAGTATATGTAGTATATGATTGGGGCAAGGGCTACACTCTTCCCCCTGTACCTCTTCTTTACTCTAAAACTAAACTAATCTAACCCAACTTCTTCTTTTAGCGATTGCATTATATTAATATACACTTACGTCAACAGATAGGTTATACATATTTGGGGAATGCTGTAGCGTATGTGTGAAGCTCATACATTACTAGTAGAAAGATTGGTATTCGTGACATCCGTAAACATAATAGTTTCTGTCCTGGGCAAAGTATGCGAGTTGTCATATCTCGAAAAATATATGATTGGCTATCGAACTAAGGGTGCTAACATTTCCGAAACAGCGGATATTTTAAGTGTTTTAATTTTAAGCGTTTACGTGCTACAATAGTGAAAATATATCGAGATTGGACGAACGGAACAGTTACAACGATTCGATATGCTAACTGTAGAACTCCACTTGTCATTCGTGTCAGAGGTGAGCATCAGCTTTGATGGTTAAGCAGAAACAACCGGCGCGCTACTGTTGATGAATTGAGCATGCAAATCAATCGTAGTACCCTAAAAAAAGTATCCACTATGACAGTGCAGCGAATCCTATTACGCATTGGATTTCGAAGCAGACGCTTAGTTCAAGCACTTATACCGACGACAGTTTACAACAAAAACGGCTACAATTTGCACAGCAATACCGTGAATGGACCTTGGCTAAGTGACAACAGGTAGCCTTTTCGGATGAATCACGATTTCTACTTCATTGAGTAGACAGAAGATGACGAATCAAACATGAAACATCAGAAAATAGGCATTAAGTTGCCTATTGTTGCCTATTGTTGACAGAAGATAAACTGGTGGAGATAGCGTTATGGTGTGGGGAATATGTTCGTGTTACGAATTAGGTTTGCTGCTATTTGTGAAAGGCGCTGAACTAAATACGTATCTATTTATTCTTAACGAATAAGTATATCCATATATTGTGATTACATCCATGATGATGATGGTATCTTTCAACAAAACTATACGCCATGTCATACCACCAGAATTGACCGAAAATAGTTTGAAGAGCACAAGGAAGATTTTGAGGAACTCCCTTAGCTGCCTAATTTCCCGGATCTCAATCTAATTAATTAAGAATTTATGGAACAACCTCAATCGACGATCAGGCGATTGGATCCATCACCATTGAATCTCCAGAAGCTGCGGGATGCATTGCTCTCTATATATCAGTCAGAAATACTCGCAGATACTTTTCGTAACATTATCGAATCTTAGAATGCATCATTCACAGAAAAATATCCTGAACGAAAACGAGCAAACCAACGTTGACACCGTCGTGCTGTTAAAAATTCCTCACCATACACAACACATAACAGTAGAATAGCTAAACCGGTTCTAATTCAATTTCCAAAATATTTTTGCAAAACAGCTTTTTTTTAATTAAATAGTTCTCGTTAATACCTCTCCCCCTCCCAAGAATTTTTTGCTTCCATGGACTAGATGGTGCCGTGACGTCACGAGAGAAAAACTGTCGGGATGCTGGCTAGCTAGACTCGAACCCGGGACCTCGCGATTACTATCCAATGCTCCAAAGCTCCTAGACCACCGTCGCCTGTTGCTATTAGACGTCTAGTGAAGGTTCTTACAGTATGCATCGTGACGTCACGTATACGTTAAAGAAAAGATAAGTCAGATTCAAACTAGGTCAGATTCAAATCCCAGGCCCTTCGTTTACTGCGCCATATCGAACGTCTCTCGAACGTCTATCGAACATCTCTCCAACGTCTCGAACGTCTAATAAGCAACACCACAAATAAAGAACTGTATTTTTATCAACATAATTAACATATAAGTCTCACGAACGTCTAGTAAGCATCATATCGTAAATAAAGAACTGTATTTTTATTAACATAATTAACATATAAAATCCTAAGAAAGGGAATAAGGGAAAGTTGGAAGAAAGGATGTGGTCTAAAGTAAAAAAAATGTATCGTAATATATAACAAAGTAATTTATTTCTCAGAATACCAAACATGCCACAGCTTCGCACATGATACCTTTCGAAGCACATGCCAGCAGCTCGCAATCAATAAGTGACTCACCGTCAAAACCAACGCTTTCACGTATCGCTTTTACCGCATAGCACATTTCGGTAATTTTTTTTCTCGAAAAACTTTTACAAAAGTTTGAATCATACTTTCTCATGTATTATTCTTTTATCGTACATACTTTCTTATGTTAGTTGAGTTTGCGCACTATGTCGGTTAGCGGGCTGTATTCAACTACACGATCACAGGATGAGACAGTACGCGGTAGTATTCGCCGGTATATTCTCCTTACACTCAAATTCTATCCGCACATCCACAGTGGTGCTTTTGACGAACTCATATTGACGCGAACAATCGATCACCACGAAAGGTGCCGGAGAAAGCCTAGCCGGAGAAAGTCGGTAGTTGTTAATCATACCTCAGCATTGTTGCATCCATAATACGATTTACGAAAACGTCTATACATATCGTAAAGTACGGGGTATTTATTTTTTGTAAAGTCCAAATTCATGTCGTCGTACGGATAACACTCTGAATTCAGATAAAGCTTCACGTTGATCAATTTGTAGTCATCGAAACAAGTTATATTTTCTGACATGACATTCTTCCGGCCAGTCTGCAACGCAAAGATAACGTATCGAGGTTTTTCTAAATTAGTAGCAGTTTTAACGGTCCACTGGTGTTTGGTCATGCTTTGCAGTAGAGGAAATTCATACAGATCCCACGAGCGGAAACTCATACTCAAGTATCGCCCGTTCTCCAAAGTTTTCAGCATGGAAAGTTTATTGATATCGTTCAAGATTACGTGAGACATTCGCCATAATATCTTGAACAGCTCAATCTTAAGATCCAGCGCTGGGGATCCTAGTAGACTGTTGTTGTCGCTGCGCGATCATAATAGAATCAATTCGTGACGCGCGTTAATCAC
Source organism: Harpegnathos saltator (assembly GCF_003227715.2). Taxonomy (NCBI): domain Eukaryota; kingdom Metazoa; phylum Arthropoda; class Insecta; order Hymenoptera; family Formicidae; genus Harpegnathos; species Harpegnathos saltator. The sequence continues at coordinate 119,448 of NW_020230631.1, forward strand.
TATACGCTTGTAGTCTTCACAGAATCCTAGCAACACGCTGAGTGGTACGCAAAAGTTGAAGTACGAAATAGTGTCAGTCTTATCCCACGCGGCATTTTTCATGACAGCATTTTCGTCTGAAGATATCGATACATAGTTTTTGAGCGTTGAAGTTATTCCCACGTTTCTGTTACGATCAATCTTCACACCATCCAGTTCATAACGGATCTTATCAAACATGAATGCAATGCAATTATATCCCAACGTTACAATCGCACCATCGACTGCAACTTGTTTCGTCATCTTCCCCTCGACATAGAGATAACTCTCGCGTGGCTATATGTATAAATCCTGCTGCTGTATGGGTATTCATATCTCGTCGCTATATCCAAACGTTGTGTTAGCGTATGGATTGTACGTGTATGTCTCAATCTTGACGATGCGATCGTCAAAGACCGGTTCACTTCCAATGTTCAAAATGTCAATCATCTTTCTCAATCGTTTCGTACGATGAATCCCAGAGATTTCAAAAATTCAACGTTAAATGCGCTGAGTTTCTTTCGAACGAGGGATTTTGTACTGTTAATCGTGCGTCTCGTAAAAAATATATTTCCCGCTTGTTTCTCCTGTTCCACTTGATTCACCACAAGCATTTCATAGATTACGTTTATTATCGTCGCCGTCGTACATATAATCTAATAGTAATCTCTTCTCCACGAAAATCGAGCGATTGTCCTTCTTGATCGACGACACGCACCGTTAAATCTGTAATGCTCCGTGCGATGATTGGAAGGTAAATAACATGCGCCGGCGTTTCCGATATCTTGTATCTTAGTGGCACCTTAAGCGAGAATTCATGTATCGTATATACACGCATACTGTTACTGTACGCACTACTGACAACGCTGCATTCTATACGAATGATATTCACGTTGATAATCTTAATCGGTGCGTCCGATTCGTACCATCGGTGCGGTTCTAATACACGACTCGATGAGAATCTTAAAAGCGAGCCAATGTTGTTTGGTTTGTTAAAATTTATTCTATATGAACATTTTATTTCACTCCTCATCGTATTATTATTGGCACGAATTATTATAGGATATTCATTCTCGTCATCTATATATGGATTATTTTTGGAACGCATTGTTTTTTGAGAATGTGAAATTGCACGTTTTAGATATTCGTATATAGCGCGCAATTCGTACGATCCTTCAGGAATCGTAATTTCTTCGTCGTTAGCACCATAGTAAAATTTATTATTCGATGAATTTACATTTGGTATCGTATGGTATGTTTCGAAATCCGTTAAACCGAGCTCATAATCACCGTCGCTCAAATCTATAGCGGGAAAGTAGCTCACCGTAAGGATGCTACTGTTGCCAGTCAACGTAAGCGTTAGCGACATGTTCGCAAAATGCCAAGCGAATACTGACTGCTGTTAGTGGAATGTCATCATTTAAATCCATATCGATCATCTACCGTTTGGAGAAACTATAAGCACAAACATTCGAGAGACGTTCGATAGACATTCGATAGATGGTCGATAGACGTTCGATAGACGTTCGATAGATGTTCGATACACGTTCGATAGATGTTCGATAGACGTTCGATAGACGTTCATGAGACGTTCAATAGATGTTCGATAAACGTTCAAGACGTTCAATAGACGTTCGAGATACGTTCGTGAGACGTTCGTAAGACGTTCAATAGACGTTCGTGAAACGTTCAATATATTGGGTGAGTGCAAAAGTTCGTGCGGAGTTTCAATAGATGGAGTTATAAGCGTCGTAAAGTGTTGTCATTAATACTTCCATCTACATATTATATAACGTTGGAAAGGTGACGTCTTCAGCTGTTATTAAAAAAAAAATCATTTGTTTTCATACAAACTGCTTCGAGAAATATCACTTTAAAAATGAGTATCGATAAGGTGCATTTACGGCATGTTATGCTTTACGAGTTTCGGAAGGGAATAAACGTTGCCGCAGCCGTAAAAAACATTCAGGATGTTTATCAGGATGAAGCACCAGCTAAACGAACTGTGGAAAAATGGTTTGCTAAATTTCGGCGCGAAGAATTTAACCTTGAAGACGAGCCACGCTCTGGTCGACCTTCTGACATTGATGACGATGTTTTGCGTACTTTAGTGCTCAATAATCCGCGAATTTCAACAGAAGAAGTTGCTACAGCACTAAACGTTGACCGATCAACCGCTTTTCGGCGTTTAAAAAAGATGGGATTCGATTTGAAGCTCGATATATGGGTGCTCCATTTGCTGACCGAGAAGAACAAAATCAAGCGAATTTCTGCAGCCGTTTCTTTACTCGGGCGGCTCAATAACGAGTCGTTTTTGGATCGACTAGTGACGGGCGATGAGAAATGGGTCCTCTACAACAATGTTCAACGCAAACGGACATGGAAACAATCAGGTGAGCATGGTGACGCAATGCCAAAGGCCAGTTTGCACCCGATGAAGGTGATGCTCTCTGTTTGGTGGGATTGCAAGGGCATAATCTATTTCGAGCTTCTCCCCGCTGGCGAAACGATTGATTCGGACAAGTACTGTCGCCAATTAACCAATCTGAATCGAGAAATAAAAGAGAAACGTCCGATTTTGTCAAATCGCAAGGGAGTCGTCTTTCATCACGACAACGCCAGACCACACGTTTCGAAAAAGACGCTGCGCAAACTGAAGGGCCTGAAATAGGATGTCTTAACGCATCCACCGTATTCTCCTGATATCGCACCATCTGACTATCACTTGTTCCGGTCATTGCAAAATTATTTAAATGGAAAAAACTTTTGACTCTTTGGAGGCCTTAAAAAACGGCGTCTCTTCGTTCTTCGAATCTAAACCGCGCAGTTTTTATGATCGAGGCATCCGTATGCTGCCAGAACGTTGGGAAAAGATTATAGAAAACGATGGAGAATATATCATTGATTGAATAAAGATTTTTGTTTGCCTAATCACTGTGTGACTTTTACTCACAAACTCCGCACGAACTTTTGCACTCACCCAATACGTTCGAGAGACGTTGGAGAGATGTTCGAGAGACGTTCGAGAGACGTTCGATATGGCGCAGTAAACGAAGGGCCAGGAGTTTGAGTCTGACCTAGTTTCGACTTATCTTTTCTTTGACGTATGCGCGACGTCATCATATACACTCTAAGAACATCATATACTCTAAGAACCTTCACTAGACGTCTAATAGTAATAGGCGACGGTGGTCTAGGAGCTTTGAAGCATTGGGTAGTAACCGCTCGAGCCCGGGTTCGCGTCTAGCCAACACCCCGACAGTTTTTCTCTCGTGACGTCACGGCACCATCTAGTCCATGGAAATAAAAAAATTGTAGGGAGGGGTTATTAACGAGAACTATTTAATTAAAAAAAGCGGTTTTGCAAAAATATTTTGGAAATTGAGTTAGAACTGGCCTAGTTATTCTACTCATAACTTTTGACGGGTTTGCACAGTATTTTTTCCTTTTTAGAAGTAAAAAAGTAAAATAGGGCGAAAATGTTCGTTTTAATTTTCCATTTTTAACTCAATGCCAAACAAACAATTCTTTACCAAATGATGTCCTCTTTTTTTTAAAGAAAACTTCAAATGTTAGCTGTCAACTCATATAAAGGTTATAAAGTTTGGAGTGAAGTTAGTTGCGTTTAATGACAAGTAGAACTATCTATCCGTGAAAAACGACATGACTTTGTTGCTAATCTGATATGAATGCTTTTGTTTGGGTCAAAACTTACTAAACAGCTCACGTATGTACTTGAATTTCTGGGAAATTTGTGAACATGAATATTGTAAGATACTTTCTGAAGGCAGTCATATCGGAATTCTGAATAAGCAAAAACGGAAACTACTTATCAATTTTACGGTTTTATTATACATTACATGAACGATTATGTATGTCCCAACAGACTTATATCAAACATGTCCCAAAAGATTGTGTTGATGATAATAATACATCCCAAAGTTATTAAAATCACGCGACAGTTTTTATTTTTATGTAGACATAACCAAAATTTTTCATAGAAGAAAACCATACATATAACATCATTTGAGACTAAGGTTATACAAGGTCCGGTAATAGTTGCCAACCTGAAGTGTCAAGGTAGATTGGGTTAAGACAAACATAAGAGTCCCACCGTTTTGAGAGATTCGCAATAATTATCGAGTTATTAATGACAGAAATTTCAGGAGTGGGAGCGCGCCGACATAGATGATTGGAGGAGCGTTGCAGCTGCTTAAGCCACAGCACGGCCCAGTTGATCCAGCAACTGTTGCTGGTACGCGACGAGGAGAAGAACAATGCGCCGCTATTCGTTGTTTTATCTCGCCGTCCCTACGTCTTGCCGCACGCCGCCCACAATTGCTGGGTCGACTGGCCCGTGCTGTGACCTAAGCAGCTGCAATGTTTCTCCAATCATCTATGTCAGCGCGCTCCCACTCCTCAATTTCTGTCATTAATATTAGGTGTGTGAATTAATTCGGTTCGATTTTTCTTCCAAAAAAAGACTTTAGTATGAGAAAACATGAAAAAGTACACTAATCAAAATATTTGCCATCGCTTGCTATTATTTTTCCCATCTGTCTGGCAGTTGTTGCATCCTGTGACGGAAAAACTCGTCCTTCGAAGCGATCCATTCATTGAGCCATTTCTCTATTTCTTCATAATTGAAGTACTGGTCCGAAAGCCCGTGTGCCATCGATCTGAACAAGTGATAATCGGATGGAGCAATGTCTGGTGAATAAGGCAGGTGAGGTAAAACGTTCCAAGTGCTTCCAAGGTGGCCTTCACAATCTTTCCAACATGTGGCCGAGCGTTATCGTGCTGGAAGATCGTTTTGTCGTGTCTCTTTGGATATTCCGGCCGCTTATTCTTCAATACGTTGTTTAAACGGATTAACTGTTGTTGGTAAAGTTCGGCAGTGATGGTTTGGCACTGTTTTAATAGTTCATGATTAGAGTTTCCAATCCCGGATACAATTAAGGATCCCGGGATTTCGGGATTTTTTAAATTTCATCCCGGGATCCCGGGATTAGTCCCGGGGTTATATATGTATAAAGAAAGAAACTGTAACGAGGCGCAGATGCACCTCGTTACTACCGGCCCGACCGACCACCTGTCGGGCCGAAGAACGGCGCTTTGCGCCACCCTAAGTTACCGAAACGATCGCGCCGCCGCTAGCGCGCGCGGCCGCGATCACGCGCCGTCACCGTGCCTCGCGCCGATAGGCGCGCCGCTCGATCGCCGCCGTATCAATCGTAGCGCGATCAACTATAAAACGGCGGCGATCGAGCTTCTAGACACCAAGCCGATCCGTACCACCGTTCTAGTTAGACGCTCTATGCCGACAGCTAGAAGATCCGGACCGTTTCGCTCTGCCTTCCGCTTTCCGACTACCCGACCGGCGACTAAGAACACGGGATTGTGCGTCCGCAGTCTCGATCGAGCATCCTCGATACTTGGCCGTCTCCCGTCTTCCTGGACTCGTGCATGCGCGTGCTCAGTCGAGCGTACTCGACAGTCTCTCGCCTTTACCCGCCGCCTTGAGTCAGGGGTTCGTCCGTCGGCGAACTCCGCTGAGCGTATTCAGCCTTTAGGCGGTCTAGCGACCAAGAACCCGGGACGGTGCGTCCGCCGTCTCCGCTGAGTGTCCGCAGCACTTGGTCGCTTTCCTCCGCGAACGTAGGGAAAAGGGAAAGTGCGTACGCCTTCTCTGTCGAGAGTCCTCGGTCCCGACGGACGAAATCATTTTGCGTATCTCGCGACTCGCGTGCGTGCGTTCGACCGAGAATCGAAATCTCCGGTCCGGCGACCATCTATACACGAGCAATTGCGAGACGAGTATTGGGCGATAATTGTCCGAGACGCCCAGCGTCGCGAAGCGAGACCGATCACCGCGCCGTTACCGTCGTTACCGTCTACACGCGTCGCGCAATAGGCCCCGCCTTCCGCACGGCCTATCCGTCCGTACGAGCGCTTGTACCGCTTACCGCACCGCACCGTACCGTACCGACGCGCCTTATAGACGCAAACCGCGACACCGCCTTCGGGGCCGAACTCTTGTATCTCAGTAAGCATACAATAAAGCTAAGTTATTTCGATTGCCATTGTCAAGTGTCTCGCTACTTTACTCCTCCTCGAGCCCGGACTCCGACGAGCAATATCCGCGCGAAACGCGAAGCAGCGACCGAACCGCGGAGTTCGGCCATTACAAAACAAAAAGTATTTACAAATAATAGAATTATTTTATTTATACAATATTCAAAGACTTTTGATGAACTTTTTATGAACATGATGATAAATAAAAAATAAAATTTCAATAAAAATGAAAACAATTTACATTATTGATTGCACGAAAACTTATAATTAAATTATAAGTTTTAATTATAAGTTTTAATTATAAGTTTTAATTAAGTTATAATTAAAAATTAAAGTTTTAGTAATAAAAATAAAAATAATTATTTCTTCTTTTTTATATTTGGAAAAGCGATTTTAAAAATAATAAAACAAACTTTATTAAAAAATATCTGAAACAAAAACGTTTATTAAAAATACTAAAATAAAAAGAATCCAAAATAAAAATGAAAAGAAGAAATAAATATAAAGATAAGTTTCATTCTTTCTTCTCATTTTGAAAAAACGATCTCAGAAATAATAATGCATCCAATGTGATATCTCCAAGTCGACTTCTGATTTTGATTGCAATATACCCAGCTGCTGAAAACGCTCGTTCCACACTTGTTGGAGGTATTGACATTAAATATTGATACACTAATTCAAGGTGGTGTCCTCTTTTCTCAACTGACTCAAAAAGAAACATCTCTTTTTTTAAAATTGACATCAAATCACCCGGTTTTTGAGGTCCTACTTCTATTGCTTGCATAGTTTTCCTAATTTCTCGCTGAAAGTTTTCTTCTAAAGTTAACATCTCTTCTCTCGCTGTTTCAAATTCACTTTCGTTCACTTCATATCTCTATTCACTTTCATATCTACATTTTCACAATAATTTTCCTGGCTCAATCTTTGTATAATTTTTTTAATTGTTTTCAAATGACTGTTTCATTAGGTAAAGAAAATAATTGAAATGGATTTTTGTCATCGTATGCACGGTTGTGTAGATATTGTAACACTCCGGATAATTCTTCTTTACGCCTCTCGTTAATTCTATTCTTCAGACTTTGAATCATATCTTGAGCTAAAGATGACTGCTTTTTAAATATCTCAGATATGAGAAGTTTAAGAACTATGTCTGCCGTACACAAATTTGCATCTCAACGACATAACGCCTCTACAGCCAATTTCATTCGAGCAAGTACATCCACTATATCAGAAATTGTGTTAAAATCATTTTGTTGAAAGATAATAGGAGATTTCAAATCAATTAAAGCTTTGCATTTCTTTGAAAACGTGCATAAATTAATGCACGTTTTCAAAGAAAGGAAACGTTCAAGCATTGTTAAAAGAGAATTCCAACTAGTTTTACAATCTAAAAGTTAACTCTTTTCCTTTTTCGGATTTCACATATTTTTGTAAAATAGAATCGTTTTTTGTTATAGATCTTTTGAATAAGACAACAGTTTTATGTATTTTCTTCACTAGTTCATTGATATAATTCTTACTCTGACTTAATATTTCAATATTTTTATATATACACAGTCTGTCCCAGATCCAATGAGATTGGTCTAAAAAAATACAAAGCGTTTATTATTTTGATTTTTTATTCTTGTTTATTCAAAATAGTCTCCTTCTGAGTCAATACAGCGCTGGAAACGTTCAACAAATTTTTCGAAACATTTTTTATACTCATCGGCTAGAATGGCATTTAGTATGGCGGTCGAAGTCTTTTGGATGACCGGAATGGTATCGAAACGATTTCCTTTCATCGCCAATTTCAGTTTGGGAAATAGCCAATAGTCGCATGGAGCCAAATCAGGTGAATACGGTGGATGATCAATAACAATGATGCCTTTTTTAGTCAAGAATTCACGTACCATGATGGCTTTGTGCGATGGTGCATTATCGTGCAACAAAAACCAACTGCCTGGCTCTCGATATTCCGGTCGAACTCGTCGAATTCTGGCCCACAATCGTTGTAGAACTCCCAGATAATATCTGGGCAGACAGATAGCGGTCGCTTCGAAAAATTTCTTTGACTTTCTCGATGTTTTTTTCATTGCGAGTGGTTTTTGGCGGCGGTGCTCGGTCATCGTCTGCAAGGTTCTCACGACCATCACGGAATCGGCCAAACCAACGGAAAACCTGTGCACGGGACATGCATTCATCCCCGTACACATTTTTTAGCGTTTCGTACGTTTCTGCACCACTTTTACCCAATTTAAAAGTTGGTTTTTCGACCGACGTACACAAAGTGACTTTATATAAAATGTCAAACCACAGTGAAATATCAACCGAATTCGCTCAAATTTTGAGGTTAAGTAGATGACGGGTAGAACATTCACCTACCATCATTCACTCATAGATATCGCTGCGCTAAGAACTTTGATGGAACCAGTCTCATCGTATCTGGGACAGACTGTGTAGGTTCGAAATCTAACTCCATCTGCGAACGTGCGAAGTCTTCGTCGATATCAATATCGCTATCGCTATCGCTATCGCTATTACAATAATCGTCTTGTATTTGAGAGATAGCTATTTCATCCGTAGGAGTTTGAGATATCACAGCGTCTTTATTTTTATTATAAAGAACATCGCAAACAGCTAAGTGTATGCCGTATGCTAGACATAGATGATGTTCAGCTTCTATTATTCTTCCAACTTTCAGCATTATATTAGGGCCGTCTGTAACCACAGCAACTATATCTTTTGTAAGTGAGATGTTATGTTCTTGCAAACGTTGTTGCAAAATATCTTTGCATCTTTCAGCAGACATAGATCCATAAATACGAATAAGACCTAAACTCCAAAATTTCTCTTTGCAGTGTACATTAATATTCATATATCGTTTATTAGATGTGGAGGTCTATTCGTCAAAAGTTAAAGAAAAACGTTTTCCGACTGCTTTGTATTGACATATTTCTTTAGTTAATTGTTCTCGTATTTGCAATGAATAATTGACAACTCTATTATGTATAGTAGTGGCAGAAGTAGATAAATCATTATAGCCTTTTGATATCAAAAGTTGTCTTAAATCATATGAATGAATAAACAAGTTAAATGACAATCCATCTAAAGCAGTCATTCGAGCTAAAACTACGTCTAATGACAATTTTTTAGAAGGCAGGAAATAATTAGAGATTTTTCGTTTCACTGGTGATGCTTCATTTTCACTATCATTTGTATTACTTGACCCAGGCAAGTTTGCGATGTTATCCTGAATAACCTTTTTATTATGTTCAGACATTAAGTGGGTGTGCAAACCTTTTGTACTGCCTCCGAGGGTCTTCAACACCGAGTTACATTGTTTGCATTTTGCTGTTTTTTCATGTACGGCCTTCAAAAAATAATACAGACGTATGACATTCATCTTTTTTTTTGCTGCTCCATGTGCATATTAAACTTAGTTTTATAATATATAATTCAGTTATTTAATGTACGTGCATGCGTAAGACAAGAATGCGCTTGTCCTAACCTAAAATTTTTTGTACACTGACAAATAGCGCGTCAGCGAGAAGTAATCACTAACTCTTTTGATTGACTGTTGGGACAAGCGTTGCAGCCCGCATCTAGCGTGCTGCCATTTATATAAACGCCTTGACTGCTAAGGAAAGTCCCTTAATATTTAAAATAATATATAATATTTAAAACAAATAAAAGTAATACATGAAATTAAGTTTAAAATATAAGTACAATATTAATAATATATAATCAATAATATCAATAATAAATAAACAAAAATATCAATAATAAATCATAATTATTAAAGTAAAATTTTTGTAAAACGTAAGTATTATATAGACATTAAGCATTAAATTAAATTTTAAAATCCCGAAATCCCGGGATTTGCGCCATTGAATCCCGAATATTTTCGAGATCAAAATTTGGCCGGGATCCCGGGATTGGAAACTCTATTCATGATACACTACACCCTTCTGGTCCCACCATATATAGAACATTACTTTCTTGCCGTGAATATTCCGCTTTGGTATCGATGTGGATGGTTTTCCAGGGTCGCTAATGGATTTCCTTCGTTTAGGATTATCGAAATATATTCACTTTTCGTCTCCACAATACGATACAAAAAACCTTTTTTTTGCCTGGCAAACAAAATTTCAGACATGGCTTTTCGCCTCTCGATGTCACTTTCTTTCAATTCACATGGCATCCATCTTCCTTCTTTGTACAGAGTGCGTACGGTATTTGAGGACAAATTGACATTAAAACTAATTTGTTCATATTTTTTGCAAAGTTTATTATAATTCCACGAAATTTGTACATAACGTTAATTGACTCCTAGGCTATACAATTACTCAATAAAATCCCCATTAGCGGCAATAACGGACTCAATTCGGAGTCGGAAACGATTGCATGCCCGAATCAACATAACATGTCCTTCGTTGCTCACAACTCCTAAAACCATGACAGTTGCTGGAAACTTCGTGTGCATAACACAGGGAACCTCTGTAGGATGTAAGCATAACTACTTGTCATTTCTCCGATTGATTTTTTGGTCTTGGTCGACATCTTTTTCGTCAGAAAAAAACCACAACATGTTAGAAACTTCAGAGTGCTTAAGCTTGTTCAAAAGACGTTTTTCTCGGATAAATCTCTGTTCCCGAGTTTATGCTGACATAAACTGTCCTCTGCGCATAACGTAGGACGTATAGTGGAGGTCTTCGTGGACAACTCGACGAATTAGGCTCTCAGAGACATTCAGGTCCCTCGCAATGGCCCTCATGGATTTTGAAGGGCTTTCGTCAACGATCTCTTGCACTTGTTGGACAAATTGTGTATTTCTAGTAGTGTCCGAACGTTCCTCATGTTTTTTTGCGTTTTGCAACAGTTTCTACATCGCCTGCTTCCAATTCACGACGAACCTTATGTACGAATGATCGGGCGCAATTGAGAAAATTGGAGATTTCTAAATCGGTGTGTTTCGCGCATATAGCGACGATAACTGCATGTCTCTTCATTTCTTGCGTTATTTTATAGTCCTCCATTGATGATCTAACAAGAAAAAAAATAAACAAAATTGTTCTCCAGAAATTACATTCACATATATGAGTGTCCTCAAATACCGTACGCAGCCTGTATATCTTTCCCATGTCTACCAAACGCACAGAAATTGTTGATCGATCAACATTCAACAATTGCGCGAACTCATGTTGCGATTGACGCGGATTTTCATCGATTAGCGCCTGCAATTCCTCGTCCTCGAACTTCTTCGGCTGACCTGGACGAGGTTTGTCATCCACACTGAAATGATCAATTTTGAAACGTCGAAACCATTCTCTGCATGATTAATCGGTAGGAGCACTTTCACCGTAAGCTTCTACGAGCATTCGATGAACTTCAGCGGCTGTTTTCTTTAAATGAAAACAGAAAATTAGAACTTCCCGAAGATGATGCTTTTTTGGCTCGAATTTCGACATTTTCGAATCAGATAAACACGATGTTATTGTTTCAAATCCAAACGTTTATAAACTGAATATTATTGTCAGATATCAAAACTAAAAAATAAAGCCTTTTGCAGACATTAGAGGTTAGAAAATTACATAGTACAGCAATTGACCACCAGATGGACCGAATTAATTCACACACCATTTAACTCGATAATTATTGCGAATCTCGCAAGACGGTGGGACTTTAATGTTTGTCTTGACCCAATCTACCTTCACACTTTGGATTGGAAACTATTAGCGGACCCTGTATAACTTTGATCTCAAATAATGTTATATGTATGATTTTCTTCTATGAAAAATTTTGGTTATTGTAACCCGAGAGACTGCGACGCTTCTCCAATTATCCATCTGATTAATGATCCATCTGAATGAGCGCGTGCTCATTCGTCAGATTTCTGTAATTGATAACTCGATAATTATTGCAAAAAATAGCAAAACAGTATGGGACTTTTATGTTTGTCTTAAACCAATCTACCTTCACATTTCGGCTTGGCAGCTAATTACCGGACACTTTATATAACGGTTATTGCATGATAAGTTTAATACAACCAATTATTAATTTAATACAACTAACAACATAGTACAAACAATTACTTTACTATAGCATATTTCTGAAGCTGGAAGAAATTTAAGAATTTGCTGACTATTTACGTTTACTTGCGGATATTTATTTTTCTTCATTTCGAGTTTGCTGACTATTTACGTTTACTTGCGAATATTTTTTTTTCTTCATTTCGAGTTTGGCTGGGTAATAAGTTAGTTAGATATTGATATATTGCAGTTAGACCAAGAAAAAATAAAGATTAAAGATCATAAGGCGATTACGTTGCATGTTTGTAACGCATAAATGAATCAGTTACAATCTAAATATAAACTGTGTGTGCGTGTAGCTTGTGAGATGTTATCTATCTCGGCAACGTATCATTATCATCTTTTCACACCGTATGTAATTACGGAACGATTATAGTAATAGCAGCAATTACGTAAACAGACATATTAATAAATCGGTTTTTTATACTGCAGATAATTATTCAAAAACCGAGTTGCTTTAATAAAATTATGCTCTATAATATTAACAAGTCTGGAGGAACAGAACTACTTATAGTTCCTGGAAAGACGTTGTGATAAACAAACCAATTTGTGACACGTGTATTGCGTAACATTATGTTCGCAAGGCAAAACATAGTCCTCGCGTAAAATTGATTGAATTCTTGATGACGCAGTTTACTATATAAATGATAAAACGCATAATATGTACGTCGAATATAAAACCTAAAAAAAATAATCAGTATAACTAGTTTAATCCAGTAACATTATAATATTGGGTTGGCAACTAAGTAATTACGGATTTCACTGATAGATGGCATTAGTTGAATTTTTAGATATATTTACGTATTCGAAATGTCAAACTCATATTGTTGTTTGATAATTGGTACTTCAATTGGCATTCAGTAAAAAAATTGTATCGATCGATTGTGTAGTTTTTGTTTGGCGTCAGTTGAAAAATGGAAAAGCAAAACGAGTATTTTCGTTATATTTTGCATTTTTAGTTCTGCAAAGGAAAAAATGCATCACAAGCTCATAAAAATTTATATGCTGTGTATGGTGATGAAACCTTAAAAGAACGGCAGTGTCAAATTGGTTTGCGAAATTTCGTTCTGATGATTTTTCATTCAAAGATGAACAACGCTCTGGTCGTCCAGGTAAAGTTGATAACGACCAAATCAAAACAATAATCGATGCGGATCGTCATAGCATAATACGTGAGATTGCAGAGAAGTTCGATGTATTATATACATGTATCGAAGAACATTTAAAACAACTTGACTACGTAAAAAAACTCGATTTATGGATTCCTCGTGAACTTAAAGAAATTCACTTAATATAACGCATTGCCATCTGTAATTTACTTATGAAACGTAACGAAAACGATTTATTTCTGAAACGATTGATAACTGGCAATGAAAAATGGATTGTTTACAACAATGTCAATTGAAGAAGACCGTGGAGCAAGCAAAATGAACCAACGCAAACAACATTCAAATCTGATATTCATCAAAAGAAAGTTATGTTATCAGTTCGATGGGATTACAAAGGAATTGTCTACTTTGAAATTTTACTACGCAACCAAACGATCAATTCAGATGTATACATTCAACAACTAACTAAACTGAACAATGCAATTCAAGAAAAGGGACCAGAATTGGCAAATCGAAAAGGTATAATGTTCCACCATGACAATGCAAGGCCACACGTATCTTTGGTCACTCGGCCAAAAAAAAATTATTGGAGCTCGGTTGGAATGTATTGCTACATCCATCATATAATACTGATTTTGCACCATTAAATTATTATTTATTTTGTTCTTTGCAAAACTTCTTGAATGGTAAAAATTTCAATAATGATGATGATGTCAAATCACAATTGGTTCAGTTTTTTGTCGATAAAAACCAAAAGTTTTATGAACGTGGAATTATGATGCTGCCTGAAAGATGGCAAAAGGTTAGTGATGAAAATGGATAATACATTACTGCATAAAGTTATTTCGTTTCATGAAAAAAATCTTTTATGTTCTTAAAAAAATCCGCAATTAGTTGCCAAACCAATATTTGAGAATAACATCACAAATCATACCAAGCTTAACAGTTACATTCAGTCAAAATGAAGTTCGCATTAAACTATCATATATGAGAGTAATACTACAAATCATACCCAGGTTGGTAGTTGCACTTAGCCGACATTCAATTGCTTGACGGTAACACCGAAAATAATACACAAAATATACATCATACCTAACTACTTGATTGTAACATCGGTAATAACACCAAAATTGACGATAAATCTCCAATTGACATCCAAGTTGACGATCAATATCAAAGATTTCGGTGTATTTTTCATAAGGATACATTTAATGATATTACAACGATTTTGATGTGGCATCTTTTTTACCTATCAATATGCACTTATCGCTATAAAAGACAGGAATATAATATAGAATTATTAAAAATGTAGATACACATATACTCAGCAGTCCTATTTAACCGTTTCTCTTTTATTTTCTGGCAAATAAACCTGTAAGTTAATGTGGTAAATATTTACTTTGGCGAATTCTCCGCCAATGACCTTGACCTTGACATATGTTATCAAAGATGGTTTCTTGAGTAACATGCAAAAGGATTTAGCTGTCGCTCGTTATTTGTTAAAAAGTAATTAACAAAAGAAGTTTAATTAATAAAACGTAGTTTTTCAATACTGTATACACTGTTTAACACCTAAAACTTGCAAGATGTTACTTTGGAACACAGTACATATGAACGGAGAAAGAGCTCCCCCGCACCGCCGCACAATGAGCAAAAAGACTCATTTTTTGGACAAAAATCTACTGACAGTGCAATTTTCAACCAATTTCAAAAAATTTTTTTTAATTTACTCATGAAACATTGCTCTAGAACAGTGCCCGGAATTACTTGCACGATCGGGCCGATTTCTGAGAGCTACGCCTCCTTACTTCCCCTTACCGCTCCAGCCCGCACGGCGGACCTAGAAACTGACAGTCGCGAGGCGCTGTCTCAGGCACGTCACATGAGACGCTTGACAGTTTAACATAGCTGAAACAAATTTATTTATTAAAACAACTCCATAGGCATTTTTTATAATTTACTAATATAATATAATCTTAATATTAATATAAATATATTAGGTGCGCAACTAAGTTCTCGCTGTTTTTTTGATGAAAATGCAACTTTATTGTGAAAAAATGGTTACAAATGAATCATTCAAAATATTGCCCATCGCTAGCGATAACTTTTTCCCATCTTTCTGGCAGAGCTCGAATACCGTCACGGTAGAAGTGTTCGTCTTTTCAGGCTATCCACAAATCAAGCCATTTTGAGATGTCTTCATATGAGCGGAACTGCTGATTAGCCAGACCATGTGCCATCGAACGGAACAAGTAATAATCGGACGGCGCAATATCTGGGGAATATGGCGGGTGGGGTAGGACTTCCCATTTGAGCATTTCTAAGTAGGTTTTAACGGGTTTGGCAACGTGAGGCCGAGCGTTGTCATGCTGTAGAATCACTTTTTCGTGCCTCTGCTCGTATTGTGGCCGCTTTTCGCGCAGTGCTCGGCTCAATCGCATCAATTGAGTTCGATACCGTTCCCCAGTGATGGTTTCGTTCGGTTTCAACAGCTCATAATAAATAACACCGCCCTGGTCCCACCAAATACACGCAAAACCTTCGCAGCGTGAATATTCGGCCGAGCCGACGACGTAGAAGCATGACCGGGCAGTCCCTATGATTTTGTTCTCTTTGGGTTGTAATGAATCCATTTTTCATCACCTGTAACGATGCGATGAAGAAAACCCTTCCTTTTTTGCCGCTGGAGCAGTTGTTCACAGGCGAAAAAACGACGCTCAACGTCTCTTGGCTTCAAATCATAAGGAACCCAAGTTCCTTGTTTTTGAATCATTTCCAACGCATGCAATCGCTTGGAAATGGCTTGGCGGGTAACTCCTAATGCTGAAGCAAGCTCTTTTTGCGTTTGGCACGGATCCTCATCGAGCAATGCCTCCAATTCAGCGTCTTCGAAGGTTTTTGGCCTTCCTTCACGCGAACGGTCGTCAACATCGAAATCACCGTCTTTGAAGCGACGGAACCAATCACGGCACGTTGTTTCACTTAGAGCAGCATCTCCG
Source organism: Harpegnathos saltator (assembly GCF_003227715.2). Classification (NCBI taxonomy): domain Eukaryota; kingdom Metazoa; phylum Arthropoda; class Insecta; order Hymenoptera; family Formicidae; genus Harpegnathos; species Harpegnathos saltator. Next base: position 135,720 of record NW_020230631.1, read on the forward strand.
TAAACTTTTTGGAGTTTTCGATGCGCTTCAGCCGCCGTTTTCTTCGAATGAAAAAAGAAAAGCAACACTTTCCGCAAATGACGATTATTTGGCACAAAATCAGACATTTTCACACAACCAAAAGTATATGACAAAATCACTAATGTGCCAAAGCGGTTTGTTTACCATATGACTAAGCTTGGTTCATGACGTTTTGGTTATGTCACAATCAAGGTTGTGTACGCATAATACCTCATGTTTTATGCGCAGAGTTGTATGCGCAGAAAACTCGAGTATTCTACGCAGAAAACTGAGCGAGGTTTTCTGCTGCATAAAACTCCTCTTATGCAGAAAACCTCCTTTAAGGTTAGTATAGCTTTATTTCCTTTAGCGATAAGTTCATGAATTTACTGCGAGTTCTAAGATCATTTTTAATTGGATTCAAAAGATTCAAAGGTTGGATTTTACGTGAAAATTGTATATCCACTTCTAACTAGTCTATAAGAAAAAATGCATGAAGTACAACTCTGTTAAAATTCTGTAAAAAAACAGCATGTTTGTTATTATTTTTTAGTGAAAATGTCAAATATAGGAGGAAGACCTTCTCATGATTATTATATTGAAGGTGAATTTATGAGGGTCAGAGAAAATGGAAAATATTTTGCAATTTGCAAATTATGCAATACAAGGTTGTGCACTACTGCAGTAAAACGCCTGAAAACTCATCGGTACGTACAATAGTCAATTCCATTATTTATTAATAAATTACCATATTGTGAACTGTTATGGCACAGAAACACTAATAAATCTTAACATAAATCAAAACTTTAAGTTATACAGAATAAATTCAATAGGTATATTTTCTCTTGTTTTCTTTTCATAATAATAATCTAACTGCTTAAGATATTTTAGTGCATTTATTAAATAGCATTTTAAATAGCACTGTGTTACTTTTATATAGGGTAAAGTGTTCAACGAACAGCAATGACATTAATGAAAATGATCTTGGGAATAAAAGAAGTTATAGCAGCATCGATGGTAAAAATGAAGATGAATTATTAGGCAATAAGAAATTATTAGGCGAATATGATGTTGTTGCGGGCAAATGTATATTGGTATTGCTATATATACTTAGACGCAAACAATATTTTTTGTATTGGCAGAGGAATTTTTCCAGCCATCAATTAAAAGTACAGATTCTGTATTCTTCAAAGACTCTTTTCTAGCGGGAATCATCTTTGTATGAAATTTATCCAAGATACTTGTAGATAAAGTCTTCCTTGTCGGCAGTTTATAAGTCGGATTTAAAATAGATATAAAATTTTTAAAATGTACCGATTCTACGACAGAAAACGATATATTACAACCGAAAAAAAATTTGGTCAATGCTTCGTCAATAGTATTGAGGCCGTCGTTAGAAGATTTTTGCACATTATCCGACGCAGTCTGGGCTGGGTATCGTTGAGTGATGAGTGCATCTACAAAAAGGCATAAACATATTTCATTTGAAATTTAATATTTAGATTATAGTTAAAGCCTAATTTGAAATACATGAGTTGACTTACATTAGTTGTATTGCTCTTGGTGACTTTCCGTTTTTTAGCCTTATTATTACTTGCTTGTTTATTATCATTACAAACCATCCTGAAAGTTAAAATATTTCATATATTTTTTGGTTTAAGTATAACTAAACATAAGAGATGATTCAAATAGTTTTGAAATGTAAAAATAGGGGAGACCGGGATTAAATGATACACGGGGCACGTTGTTATATTTAACATTACTGCAAAACGACAAAAGATAATAGTGCATAAAAATATAGTATTTTCGCAAAAACATTGCGGTGATGTTGCAGTAAGTTATTTCAGGCTACATGTTTTTGTATTCCATTTGTTAGTTTCGTGTAAAACAATCATAGAAAAAAATTGTATCAACCAGCCCCGGTCTCTCCTACAATAAAAATATAATACAATTTTAAATATAATATAATTATATACAGGATATATACAAACCTTTGCTTCTGTAACTTCTCACCATCACTTTTTATAACCGTTTGGCATATGAGACAAAGCACAAACATTTGCCCATGATCATGAAAAACATGAAATTGGGAATATAGTTCTTCGCTGTCTCCCATTTTTTAATTTCTTTCTATATCCAGATGATATCTAGATATGGTAATGAATCTAATTCACGCGCGGTAAATAGGATTGTAGAGTTAGGGCGGATTCACATTTTGGCAAAAAAGCGGAAAGCAGAAAGGCAGCAGCCAATCAGAACTCGCGCTGGTAATATAGTAAAAGAAAGCAGAAACCAGCGCGCGTTCTGATTGGGCGCGTTCAGCGAAAAAAGCGCTCAGTGAACAATTAGCGATTATTGGTCCTTACTTTTAGATCTCGAAATCTAGACTAATTACGTCGACGAATTCCTCAACTGTTGTGCAATTATTGAGTTCGTTGAACGCACCCATTGACTGCTGCCTTTCTGCTTTCCGCTTTTCTTCCAAGGTGTGAATTCGCCCTTAGAATGGGCATCACATGGGTTTTCTGCGTTTTCTGCGTTTTCTGCATGTTTTCTGCGTATTCTGCGCGTTTTCTGCATTTTATGCATATTATGCGCAGAATTGTGCATAATACCTCCCTGCCGCGCATATTACCCAACCCTGGTCACAATCGACCAGCATTTACTACTGGAGCCATCTCTTGAAAAACAGCGGGAACTTAGTTGCGCACTTAATACAATAAAGTGTCGATAACTTTCCACAAGGGAAAGTTATCGAGCCTTTACTATCACTATTATACAAATATATATATGTAAGGATTAAATTTACATATAAAAATTCCTATAACCACTTAAAATATGCATTGAACAGGGAGAGGAAGGGAAAGAAAGAGAACGAGAGAGCTAGAAAGCGAGAGAACGAGAGAGTGTGTGTGTGAGAGAGAGGGAGAGAGAGAGAGGGAGAGAGAGAGAGAGAGAGAAAGGGAGAGGGAGAGAGAGAGAGAGAGAGAGAGAGAGAGAGAGAGAGAGAGAAAGGAAGAGGGAGAGAGAGAGAGAAAGAGAGGGAGAGAGAGAGAGAGGAGTAAGACAGACATATATCTATTGTTGGATTTTATGGATATGGAAAAATCATTGTCTTAAAATGTATTCGGTAAACATGATAACTGTATTAGCGAATTTATAAATGAAACTTTTTCTTTCTTCCATCAATACACTTAAATTTTGTATTCGTTCAGTTTTTCCTTCCTCCATCAATATACTTAAATTTCGTTCAGTTAAAGCAAGATAGCTTTTATCATGAAGAATGGGTGCCAATAAGATTATTCACCTGTGTACGAAAAATTTTTCGAGAATAATATTGACTAATAATTTTAATTCCAAGTACTCGAACAAAACTCTTTCTGCATACGCAATACTTTATCGCCCCCACAGAACATATAAAGAAATTTCTATTTAACCTTTTTTATATGGCATCAACTCCAGGCATTTATACGTGTTCTGTCGAAGAAGTAATGAGAACAACTTATCTATAACATTTTTATCAAAATTAATTACATTTACATATGGATCCATTTTCTGAACTCTCTTCTAGCAATGTAATAGCCTATAAAAGTGTCTAGTAGCCAATGAAATAGCTTATGGGTCAAATAGAGCCTTAGAATATATACATTTGTGCTTATAAGCCTATTTTACACGCACTTTTATCGATAAATAATAATGATTACACTTTATAGACGATATGTAAGAATCAGAAAACAAGCTGTGAACATTTTAATGAGCAAACACTTCCAGAACAGTTATCAGGAATAGTAGGAATGTGCTGGGAATAATGAGTTATATTCTATGGTTTTTCAGAAATATACTTTATAAAGGATCATATGTGATTGTATCAAAGCTTAATAAAATTTGTTAAAATATATCGTTCTCATTATTTCTGTTGCAGAACCCCGTAGTCTCTATCAATCTCTTACCACGAGCTTCTGCAGGTTTGTCGGTTTTTAGGCGTTTGACTTTATTCTGGGACTATTCAGGTACCGCTGGACGACGAAGTGAAGAGAAAGAAAACGTCAATGTAGCTTCAGGTTTATTAATATGTGCTGATAAATTTGAGTGGCTGGATGAAGGTGGAGATAGTGCCGAAGAAGGTTCACCTTGGAGAATGGTTTTTTCTCGAGGAAGATATACAGATGACTGTATGTGAGTTGTTGATTGTGTGGAAGATACAGCCAAAGGTGTTTGACGTTGGAGCAGAGTGTTTTTTTGTGGAAAGATATGGATCGATGTATGTTTGTGCGGTGATACAGATGTGGACAGGACAGCCTGAGAAGTTTCATGTAGGAATAGCGTATCTTTCTGAGGGAAATGAATGAATGTGTCTGTATAAGTTTGTACTGATTTGGGTTGTACAACGGTAGGACTTGTGCATGGGGGCAGATTTTCCTTAAGTGTTAAATGCTCCTTTTCTGCCTAATGCAATGGCTGTATGAAAAAAATTAAAGCAAAAATGGAAGAAAATAGAAGTAGAATAAATGTTTAACTTATAATTAAAACAGGTAGAAACAACAATTTCTTATATCTGCGTATATGTACAATGTGGACACATTATACAAAGCGATATTTCAATAATGTTGTAATATAGTACAATTTTGCATACTAACCTCTGCAGGATCTATTACTTTCCAGTGTCCAGTTATGGATTCTATACCCATTAATGTTATAAGTCGTTCCTCCAGTTCGTTGAGAGAAGCTGTTGATGGACCCCCTGCACCTGTGCCTTGTTGATAATTTTTTAACTTGGCAGCCTTACTTTTGATATCAATACGCCAATCTCTCCATGACTGTAAAGTAAATATACTAAGAATATAATATCTATATAGATACTTTTTACAAAAAATGGCTTAAGTTTATTATTAAATTCTTTGTGAATGGTACAAAATGAGAAAGAGAAAACAGAATCAAACTTTTCTTCAATATACAGGGTATTTCAACGTAAGATTCAACTCTTTGGCATTCCTTTAGATTAGGTCATTTTGGATCAAAAAGTCCTGTACCACTTTGCAAACCACATAAAATTTTGAATTATTAATTATTGAAAATGGCCATATTTAGAGGCTTTTTTAATTAATTACTTGAAAATTTGTGTATTAATTTACAAAATGGTGAAAGACTTTCTTGTTCAGAATGACCTACACAGTCTATCCCAGATCCAATGAGACTGGTCTAAAAAAAAATACAAAGCGTTTATTATTTTGATTTTTTATTCTTGTTTATTCAAAATAGTCTCCTTCTGAGTCAATACAGCGCTGGAAACATTCAACAAATTTTTCGAAACATTTTTTATACTCATCGGCTCATCGGCGGAATGGCCTTTAGTATGGCGGTCGAAGTCTTTTGGATGACCGGGATGGTATCGAAACGATTTCCTTTCATCGCCAATATCAGTTTGGGAAATAGCCAGAAGTCGCACGGAGCCAAATCAGATGAATACGGTGGACGATCGATAACAATGATGTCTTTACAATGCTGAACTCTCCAATCTTTTTGGTCGTCTGTCAGAGTGTGTGGCACGAAGTGCGCACAGACCTTCCGTTTGCCCAAATCTTCGGTCAAAATTCGTAAAACATCTGATGCAAAAACTGTAAAACATTTCATGCCTTATCATTATTTGTTGCTGTTTTACGTCTACCGCATCTTGGGCGGCTTTTAACGCTACCAATGTCCTCGAAACGTTGAATAGTACGGATTACAATACTTTTGGAGATCCTATTATTTTCATTCCGAAAATTTTCATTAAATAATCGCATTACTGTTTTATACCCTCTTTGTTGATCTCCCCATCCTCGCATCATTAACAGTGTTATTCGATCTCTTTCAGAAAGCTTCGCCATTCTTAATTAGAGTAAAAAAAAATTAATCAGGTAAGTGATAGGAAATTGATCTAAATAATTAAGTAGAGAAGAATACTAATTATTAAGTGTTGGTCTAACTATCGATTTGTTTATTTCAACCAGCATTAGCAAAAAGCTCGTTGAGCAACTGAAAATCTAATAGATCAATTAATAATATTTACGAAAAAATTCTGGGCTATTGGAAACGAAATAAAAATGTTTGGAACAATCAATTGAAGCGCAATGGTTTTTTTTGTTACAGAAACAATTTTTGGGGCTGTTCGTTTTCGTCCACGAGGTGACTGCTGCTCGCTAAGAAGAAGACAGCACTGCATCAAAGATTCAAATCAGTGATCCGCATTGTTTGCTCAAGAGCTTGTATTACTATTGGTGCCTGCGAGAGTGAGATCGGCCCCGCCAACGCTTTCGGGCAGATTCCCGCTAACGCCTTCGGACATCACGCATTCTTCTCGAGCAGCTTCTCGCGATCACCTTCGGGCAGTTTTCCGCCATAACCTACTAGCATAACCGCTTGAAGCTGTATTACTTTACTATTGGACATTTTTCCAAAATGCATTCTTACTGAAAATATTAGGGGGAGCCGATACTTTTCGATTAATATATTTTCTTTAAACCAATTAATTGGTCTCATTATTTCGAGCACAAAAGTATTAAGGTTATGATTACTGAAAACTAAATAATATTTTACAAGATATTTTACATTTTGTGTCAAAAAATTGTTAACTTCAAACCTTTATAACTCAAAAAGTATTCAGTGAAAAAATATTTTATTATAGTGTTTTGGAAAGCTCTCGAGATAAGTTATAAGAATATGCAATAAAATGTTGGGGGTTCCATTTAAAAAAATAAAGTTGACCTTGAAATGACCTTGAAGGACACGGTCAAGGTCAAAGTCAAGGTCATCATCTTACTCCCTGCTTGAAATCATACAACTTTGCTATTGGACATTTTCTCCAAAATGCATTCTAACTGAAGATATTAGGAGAGTCCGTTACTTTTCAATGACCCTGTATATATAGGGTGTTTGAAAGCTTATCATGCAGACGAAAGTTGGAAATAGATTGGGTGCAGCCGAGAAGAAAAGTCATGTACCATAATGACAAATTGGCAATAGTTACCGAATTATTAATTTAAACATGTGAGCCAATGAGTGCGTAGAGAGCGCTGGGTGGCCGCCTCTTGTCGCTTATGTTGCCCCTCTCCGCACGCGCTCGCCTATCGCCACTCGTTGACTCCGCCTGTATCAAATGTCTACGTGTTTACTGCGGCCACCCTCCGCTCTCTACGCGCTCGTTGGCTCACATGTTTCAATTAATAACTCGGTAACTATTGCCAATTTGACATTATGGTACATGACTTTTTTCTCGGCTACACCCAATCTATTTCCAACTTTCGTCTGCATGATAAGCTTTCAAACACCCTGTATATACGCAAACTCATTAGTAGAATACATTGATAATGTGGGGATATCAGGCAGGTATAAAATATATCAGGCCACTGCAGATCCTCTCCACTGGCAAAAATTGAGAATTTCGATCTTACATATGTATCTCGGAGGCCTTAAAAGCCCGTATAAACTTTGTCCGATCCAAAAATATTAGATATTTTACAAGTTTTATACATTTGACAAATTTGCGCGTCCGCCATTTTGAATTGAGGACCTAATTTTAAAAATGGACTCGATACGATTGTAGAGCAATTTATCGCGAATAAATTTAAAAAAAAGTATGGAAATCGGTTAAGAATTACACCGTCTAGCGATTTTTGTCCACAAAAAGACCCATTTGTCCCACTGTGCGCCGGTGCAAAAATCTATGTGGGAGCCTTAGTCTCCTCAGCTACGCTGCTGAAAGAGGTCGTAAAGTTAGTGCTTATGTGCGACGTAGTTGTGTGACCCTAATTTTATCTCTTAAATTCTCATAAACAAAGGCGCATTGGCACGAATGGCTCTAGGATTTTCACCTACATACAAGCTATCGAACGCACTATGACTCGTTTGAAAAACGATTTTCTAATTGGCGTCATCTCCTTGTTAGTTGAAGCAAATATTTACGAAAGAATTTCATAAGAAACGTAAACAAACTGGCCTCATAAAGTCACAACAAGAATACGGCTCAATACTTTTGAACACATGTAAATATAATATTATATAACTAAATAATTAAAAACTATATCATTTCAAAATTTTGTAACTGTACTATTATCTGTAAGAATGTTATGTCAACTATTTTATATAATTAATTTTTAGAGCAAATCAATATATGTATATATATTTTATTGTTTCCCTTATCGGGGTTACAAACTCCACCATTCTCTCCTCCTTATTTCTTAATCTTACTCCTAATCCGCTCGCACGTTCTCCTCCCCACACACACACACACACCCTCCCCCTCACTCCCTTATCCTAACTTATTACTATTGAGAGTACAAATTAGTTCGGTCCGTTTTTTTATGTTAAAAGATGTATTTATTTCAAAACAAAATGAATGAACAGATCAGTTAAAGTATTTTCCATCGCTGGCTACTACTTTCTCCCATTTCTCAAGCAATTTTCGAATTCCATCTCGAAAAATGACTCGTCTTTTGAGGCGATCCAAGTTTGGAGCTAATTTTCGATATCTGCGAAAGAAGTGAACCGGTGACCTGCCAAATCGTGCTGCATCCTTCGGAACAACCAATAATCAGAAGGAGCAATATCCGGAGAATACGGCGGGTGCGGTAAAACATCCCATTTGAGCGTTTCCAAATATTCTTTTACGACTTTTGCGACATGAGGCCGAGTGTTGTCATGAAAAACGCCTTTCAACGTCTCTCGGTTTCGGTTCATAAGGCACCCAATTTCCTTGTTTTTGAATAATTCCCATGTCTCAATCGTACGGAAACGACTTGTTGAGTCACTCCCAATGATTCTGCAAGCTCCTATTGCGTTTGACTCTGATTTTCTTCGAGTAATGCCTCTAATTCTTTGTCCTCAAATTTTTTTGGCTGCCCAGAGCGAGGCTTGTCTTCGACGTTTAAATCTCCATCCTTGAAACGTCGAAACCATTCTCTACATGATTTATCAATTGGAACAGCGTCACCATAAACTTCAACAAGCATTCGATGGGCTTCAGCTGCACTTTTCTTCCAATTAAAGCAGAAAATTAAAACCTCCCGCAAATGCTGCTTGGTTAACACAAATTTCGACATTTTCAACACTGTAAAAAGCAAGGTTTTTGTATGAAACTCAAAACGATATAAACTGAATATTATTAGCAGATGTCTAACCTCTCTGAAACCGCCAAAATCGGCAGTCACTATGAACCATTCATAATAGCCGGAGCCATCTTTTGAAAACGGACCGAACTAATTTGTACACCCAATAACTTACAACCACCTTATTTCTACTCGCTCCTTATATCTATTTCTCTTAAAACTATCGCCGACTTCCGTTTCCTCTCATACACTCCATTCCTTCTCATCCATTCCACTCATCCTTATTCGTCCCCTCTTCCCCTCCGCATTCTCCCTCCTCCCTTCCATTCATCCAACTCCTCATCCACCACCCAATAGCGTTCCCACTCAGCCCTTTTTCTCTCCCTCCTTCCATCTCGTGCATTCCTCCCACACATGTTCCCATGTTTCCTCTCCTCTTTCACACATCCTATAGCTCCTCCTCTCTCTCCACCCAATATCTCCCCTCCTTCATCTCATTGCCCATCCTAAATCTTATCACCCTATTCCATCTTCTCTCTGTCCATCCCTTTTCTAGATATGCCGGTATCCCCTCCTCCTTCATGTACCTATACCTTTTATTGTATCTTAAACTTCTTATCTTTCCCCATCTTTCTTCCTTCTGTGCTTCCCTATCTCTCTTTTCAATTTCCTCATATTCTCTTTCCTCCTGCTCTGTTTCTCCCCTTCCTCTTCTTTTCCAGAATCCCTCTCTTTCCTGCTCCCATCTCCCCACCACTCTCCCCCTCCTCCACCTCTCTCTCATCTCCTGCCAGCAGCTTCTCGCCACCTCCCTTCCCCTTCCTTCCTGTCACCTCCTCTCCATCCTCCATGCCGCTTTTCCTGCTCTTCCCCTCATTTTCTCTCTTCCTGTTTCTTCCCTTAACATATATCCTGGCGTATTCCACTCCACCCCCATTGTCCACCTTATAAATTTTTCTTGCAACCCTTCCATTTCCTTCCTCTCTTTCCACCCCCATATTTCCGCTCCATACCCCATCACCGTCTATACTAACTTGTCGAAAAGCCATAACCTTCTTCTCCAATCCTTGCCCCATATTCTCTTCCCTATACTACATAATTCTCTCATTACCACCGCTGCCTTCCTGACCGTTTCCTTTATCTGTGCCTCCTGTTCTCCGTTACTCTGTATCACATATCCTAAATATCTATACTCTTTCACTTCCTCTAATCTCTTGCCCATCCACTTCCATTTCCTCTTCACCCTTCTTCCCCCTCCTCTCCTAAATCTCATTATCTTTATTTCCTCTATGTTCAACTCCAACCGCTTTCCTTCTAAGTATCCCTCCAATCTGCTCAACATAGTCCTCATTTCCTATTCCTCCTCTGCCATCATTACTATGTCATCTGCATATGACAACGTATATATTTTTTTCCTCCTACCCTCACTCTTCCCCACTTCCCTTTTGCTATTTCCTCCTCTAAATCTGCTAACAATATATTAAACAGCACTGGACTTAACGGACACCCTTGCCTCACTCCTCTCGCTGTCCAAAATTCCTTCCCCACTGTCTTCCCTATCCTGACCCTACTCTTCACTTTCCTCATCATTTCCTCTACTCTTACTACTAATCCCTCCTCCCTCACCCCTCTCTCCCTCAACATCTTTATCAACTTCCCTCTGTCTACCGAATCAAATGCTGCCTTAAGGTCCACAAAGATCGCCGTCATCTTGCCATCTTTTTTTCCCAGTTGTCTATTTATCAGGTAGTTTATCACGTACAACTGGTCCATTGCCCCCATCCACTTTTTGAATTCCGTCTGACTTCCCGACAGTATATTTCTCTCTTCCAATTCCTCCCTAAGCCTTTCCGTCACTATCGCCGCGTATACCTTGTATAGTGACGTCATTATTGTCACTCCCCCTGTATTCCGACACCTTCTCCCTTCTTCCTTTCTTCACTACCGGTACTATTATCCCCTCTTTACAATCTTCCGGACATCCCTCCCCCCTCCAAACCTCCCTACATACTTCCCACGCCCACCTTTCCACCTCCTCTCCTCCATATCTCCAAACTTCGCTTGGTATCCCATTCCTTCCCATCGCTTTTGCGTCTTTCATCTTCTCTATAATCCCCTTCGCTTCCTCTCTTCTTATCTCCTGCTCCCCATTCTCCTTCTTTCTTCCCCCTTCTCCTATCCTCACCTTCCTCTCTACCCCTCTCAGTATTCCCATAAAATGCTCCTTCCACTCTTCCATCCCGATCCCCTCCTCTATTCTCTTTCTCCTCTTCCTTTCCTTTTTAATAATCTTTCCTTTTTAATAATCTCCCATACTCCCCCTTTTGCCCCCTTATCCCTTCTACTTCTCTTTCCATTCTTCCCTCCTTTCTCTTTTCTTCCTGTCACATAACTCCTGGTATTCTTTCTTCTTTTTTCTATACCCTTCCCTGTTCCCCCCTTCCTTTCCTCCAACTTTTTAGTATTCCTCTTACTTCATTCTTCTTTCCTCTACATTCTTCGTCCCACCCCCTTCCACCCACTCTCCTTTCTACCCTCCCTTCCTCTCTGCCCCTCAGCACTCTCCTTATCCTATCATTTACAGCTTCTAATTCCTCCCTTATGACCACTTTTCAACAGCTCATGGTACAGCACACCTTTCTGATCCCACCAAATACAGAGCATTGTCTTCTTTCCGTGAATATTCCGCTTTGGCGTCGATGTTGAGGATTGGCCGGGATCGCAAATAGTTTCTCGACGTTTGGAGTTGTCAAAATAAATTCATTTTTCATCCCCAGTGATGATACGATGTAAAACCCTCTTTCTTTGTTGCCTAGCGAGGAGAATTTCGCAGGTGGTTTTCCGCCTTTCAATGTCTCTTGATTTCAGTTCATATGGGACCCATTTTCCTTCCTTGTAAACCTTTCCTAAGACTTTCAAACGATCGGAAATGACAGATTGAGCACAATTTAATACTTCTGCAAGTTGCTTTTGCGTTTGACATGGGTCTTCGTCCACCAATGCCTGCAATTCTTCGTCTTCGAATTGGCCATCCAGAACGCTCTTTGTCCTCTACACCAAAATTACCAATTTTAAAGCGTTGAAACCACTCTCTGCATGTTTTATCGGAAGGAGCATTATCACCATAAACTTCTACAAGCATTCAGCTGCAGTTTTCTTCCAATTGAAGCAAAAGATTAACACTTCGCGCAAATGACGCTTATTTGGCTTAAATTTCGACATTTTTGATGCAGTGAAAAACAATGTTATTGATGCAAACGTATACTTTTATGTACTGAATGTTATTGACAGATGTCAAAACAAACTATAATATTAAGCTTCTTTTAGACATTAGAGGTTAACAACAGTTCTAGCTATAACTACTTGTCGCTAAACGGACGGAACTTTCCGATTTACCTAATAATACCGAGGACTTTGGTTAAGTGGCAACAAGCAGCCTTCTCCGATGAGTTACGATTTCTACTTCATCGAATAGATGGAAGATGGCGAATCAGACGTGAAACAAGGTACTTCCTTGGTCGCCTAATTTCCCGGATCCCAATCTAATTGAGAATTTATGGGACTACCTCAACCGACGCATTAAACGACTGGGTCCACCACCGCTGAATCTTCAGGAGCTGCGGGATGCGTTGCTCTCTACATGGTCAGAGATATTCACAGATACTTCCCCACTTTCCCATTCTCCCATTCACAGTAACATTATCGAGTCCCAGAGTAGCAGCATTGACAGAAAAATCTCCTGAACGAAAACGAGCAAATCAAAGTTAATCAACTGGCGTTCTGTTAAATCAACTGGCGTTCTGTTAAAAATTCCTCACCATACATAGCACATAACTTTTGACGAGTTTGCATAGTGTTTTCCTTTCTAGAAGTAAAAAAGTAAAAAGTAAAATATGGCGGAAATACTTGTTTTGATTTTCCATTTTTAATTCAATGCTAAATAAACAATTCTTTACCAAATGCACCTTTTTTTAAAGAAAGCTTGTGTTACGTCCTAGAGGAGGAGCGCAACCTTTTCGTTCGCGAGTAAGGCGAACCTCGTTCGTAGACACATGTCAGTGAACGGGTCAGGGACCCGACGGGTCCCTTTACTCGGACACCGACGTACGACGAGCGGTCCGTTTTTCGGTCAAGGACGCGAGTCCCTTTACCGGGGATAGGACCATGAGTTGACTGTTGGAAGGTGGGGTGATTTTGAAATTAATTGGTAATAATAACTATTAACAGATTTATTAAAATAAAGATGACAAAATTATATAACGGCACGATTTGAATTAACAAATTTATTAATAATAGGATATAACGGTACGGATTGAATTTTTACAGGTTTATTAAGATGAATAGCGACCAAAAATGATGTAATTGAATGGTTTGAACATGACAATTTATACTTAGATGAATGAGTGTATGTATGTGTGTGTGTATGAGTGTATGAAATGGAAAAAGAAAGGGATGGGAAAGGGAACGAATATGAATAGGAAGTTCAAAGGTGGAATAAATAAAATAGAAGTAGGAAGATAAAGTAAAGAAAATGAAACTTATTACTGATTCAGGATGAGTTGACACAAGCAGAAGTGAGAATGGCGCAGATCTGCGTAGGTGTTCTCGTTTCCAATATTCGTATTCCGATTGAGGCACCAAATAGTCGTTCACTTATATAAAGAGGAAGCCCGCACTTTTTCCAAAATCCAAATGCTTGAATATTTGAATACTAAATATTTGAATGAACTGGAATTATGAAGATTTGAATCTGAGTCCTAATGCTCAAGATCTGAATATCCGAGTTCTGAATATCTGAGTTTTGAATATCTGCGTAAGAGTGCGAGTCTGAGCTTTTCGTTTCCGTGTTCTTCTGTCTCTCAGAGTAGTGTCGCGGAGGCGGATTACCGCGATTTTTATACCGATAATCGGAGGCAGAAGCTATCAGGGCACACACACTACATACAATGGGACTTTTCCTACCAGCAAAACTCCATTCGGTTTATATTGAGAAGATTTACAACCATAATTTGAGCTAATGACAGCGGTATCTTAAAACGCAATTCATCTTTATTACGTAATATCGATTACGCAAAATGAAGAACCTAAATTGAATTTTACTTTCAATTCCCTGGCTGTCAAAATAATAAATGCAAATCATTGAATATATTGTGCAGGTTATGTAAATTATTGTATAGAGAATAATGAACGCGGCTATTGAAATTATGAAAAAGCCAAACGAACCGCAGAGCCTCTTAGCCCCTTAAGCCTCGCTGAATCGACATTTGTTGCAAATTCGAAATTGAATATCTCGACACCTAAATATCCTAGCAGCAAATTTCAAAAACGGTTTGAAAGCTTTGAAACCGTACTTTTCGAAAGATCTATCGAAATTGTGCGCAACGATATTTTTTCAAAATGGCGGGTGATAAAAAGGAGAACATGAAAAGTTGCTAAAAAAAGGTTCGAGCGTGCGACGGCGCATGGAGCAAAGTAAGTGTCGCAGCTCAATGAGACGAAAAGTTCCTAAAAGTATAGAATGTTTTCTTTAAAATACTTCGTTATAGAGCTTGATGCGATACTTATTCACTGAATTATGCAAATTTAACAAGAAAACCGCATTTTTAGCAAAATTTGGAACAACTCAGTGAAAAATGATCACATCGAGCTCGGTAAAGTAGGATTTTAAAGATAACACTCTATACTTTCATGTGCATTTGGTCCCATTATGCTGCGATACCTGATGCACACCATGCACCATCGCAAACACGGACCTTTGATTATCAATTTTGCATCCTCTCACTTTATCATTCGCCATTTTGAAAAAAATGGCCGAGCATAATTGCCATTCAGATATTCTTAAAGAGGACGTTTCAAGCTTCATTTTGCATTTCTGCGCATATTTGTATCTTCATTATTTACCAAGTTATGATCATTTGAAATTTTGTAATTTTTTCCCAAATTTTTAGTGTACCGGGTTTTTTGCGTTTGAGTGTACATTATGAAGGCAGCCGGAACCCTGGGTAAACGAAAATTAACATATTATCAGTTCTATGGTTCTATGGTTTCATTAATACATTACATGAACAATTATATATGTCTTAACAGACTTTTGTCAAACATGCTCCAAAAGATATCGTGTTGACGATAATAATGTATCCCAAAGTATTAAAATCGGGGGATAGACTTTATTTTGATGTAGACATAATTAATCAAAATTTTGAATAGAAAGAAGCCATATATATAACGTTATCATTTGAGACCAAAGTTATACAGGGTGAAGAAAAAACCCCGGGACCCCTGAAAATTTCGAAAAATATATACTTTATAAAAAAGTGTTTCAGACAAAAGTTGTAGCGTTGAAAAAGATCTATTTACCAATCTTAACAATTTGACCTTGAGTGGCGTCGTCAAGGTCAGTACAAGGTCACCTCGGATTTTTTAAATAGAACCCCCAATTTTTTATTACATATTCTTATAGCCCTTCTTCAGACTTTTTTAAAGCACTATGGTTTTATCCAATTTAAATAAGCTGTTCCGAAGTTATCGAGTTTTTTGAAGTAAGATATCTAGCCAACTAAGGCAAGATCGGAGGATGATCCAGCCAACTAAGGCAAGGTCGTAGGATGATCCGACCAACTATGGCAAGATTGGAGGATGATCCGGCCAACTAAGGCAAGGTCGGAGTGATCGAACCAACTAAGACAAGATCGGAGGATGATCCGGCCAACTTGTAAAAATAATTGCGGGACTAACTTCCAGGCGTTGGCTCCTATTGGCTTGTCTTAATTTCGTTGATTGATTTATTTCAGTTATTTATTTATTTGAACTATTCTGCTGTTCGATGTTTATTTTACATTTACTGATTTAATACTCATTACAGTTTAGTGAATCGCAAACTCGACTGAAATTCCTCTATTTTTTTGAAAATTATTAAGAAACAGTTTGAAGCTAGTTGTAAGCTGACTTAATTGCACTTCATTCCGTGCTCATTATTATTCTTCAGCATTGTCTTTAGAATAACTTTGAATTGATCCAAATATTAATTTAGTCGATTAGACTAAATCTTACCACTTCTGCTTGTCAATATGGCAAGTCTTTCAGAACGAGAACGCATATCTCTTTTGATGATGAGAGGATGGGATGATCGACTAAGGTCGTACAATGATGTGAGGCGGCTTTTTAATGAAACTTTTCGTAATCAGGGTAATGCCATTTCAAAATCTACCGTTGAAAGAAAGGTAAGGCGTTTCCAGGAAACTGGAAGTGTGAAAAATCGTGCAATATCAGGTAGGCCAGTATCAGCAACAAGCGTAGAAAAATCATTAGATGTTCTACAATCCTTTATCGAAAATCCGCATGATTCGACCCGCAAAGTAGGACAGCAACATGAAATAGATCAAATGTCTGTGCTTAAAATATTGAAAATGAATAAATTTCATCCTTATAAGATCCATCGTGTACAAGAGCTAAATGAAAATGATTTTGATAGGCGCATTGAATTTTGTGATTTGATGATGGAAAAAATAGCCGAAGATCCTAACTACCTATCAAATGTACTATTTTCAAATGAGGCAACATTTCAGTTAAATGGCCACGTTAATCGACACAATTGTAGATTTTGGTCAGATATAAATCCTCACTGGATTGAAGAAACACACACGCAGTATCAACAAAAAGTGAATGTTTTGGTAGGCATTTTGAATAATGTTCTCATAGGTCCACTCTTTATTGACGGAAATCTAACAACGATAAAATATGAGAATATGCTAAGAAACGAAATAGTTCCAGCGATACAAGCAATCATGGATGACAACTTCGAGCATACATGGTTCCAACAAGATGGTGTCCCCGCACACGGAAGGGACGTCTGTAATTATCTGGACACAGTGTTTCCTCATCGATGGATAGGTAGAAGAGGACCTATAGAATGGCCTCCTCGATCACCTGATTTATCACCTAACGATTACTTCCTGTGGGGCCATTTAAAAGATAGAGTTTACAAAACGAAACCATAAAATTTGGATGACTTACAAAATCGAATTCTTGATGAAGCTGCTCTCATCCCTGCTGATTACATTCAAAAAGCCGTTTCATCTTGTTACAATAAATTAGCTTATTGTCAAACTGTTGATGGCGGACATTTTGAACAATTACTTTAAAGCTTTCCAGTATTGCCTTAGTTGGCTGGACAACTCCCGACCTTGCCTTAGTTGGCCGGATCATCCTACGATCTTGCCTTAGTTGGCCGGATCACCCTCCGATCTTGCCTTAGTTGGCTGGATCATCCTACGACCTTGCCATAGTTGGCTGGATCATCCTCCGATCTTGCCTTAGTTGGCTAGATATCTTACTTCAAAAAAACTCGATAACTTCGAAACAGCTTATTCAAATTAGATAAAACCATAGTGCTTTGAAAAGGTCTGAAGAAGGGCTATAAGAATATGCAATAAAAAATTGGGAGTTCTGTTTAAAAAATCCTAGGTAACCTTGTCCTGACCTTGATGACGCCACCCGAGGTCAAATTGTTAAGATCGGTAAATAGATCTTTTCCAACGCTACAACTTTTGTTTGAAACATTTCTTTATAAAGTGTATATTTTTCGAAATTTTCAGGGGCCCCGGGGTTTTTTCTTCACCCTGTATAACGATTATTACATGATAGGTTTAATGACTTAATGATAGGTTGTAAGAACTAATTACAATAATAGTTTTTTACAATAGTTTATTACAACGATAAACAATTGTTTTACTATAGCATATTTCTGAAGCGCAAAAAAATTTCAGAATTTACTGACTGTTTACGTTTGCCTGCGGATACTTATTTTTCTCTATTTCGAGTTTGGCTGAGCAATAAGTTAGTTATTTATTGGTATATTCGAGTCAGACCAAGAAAAAGTAAAGGAGATAATAATATGTTTGTAATATATTCATAAATGAATCAATTACAAATCTCGGCAACATGTCATTATCATTCTTATATCGTATCTCTTCTTATATCATATATAATTGCGGAACGATTATAACTATAGAAGCAATGACGTAAACAGACATATTAATAAAGTTTCAGACGTATTAATCAATTTTTTATAATGCAGACGTATTAATTAGTTTTTTATACTGCAGACAATTATTCAAAGATCGAGTTGCTTTGATAAAAGCGTGTTCTATAATATCATTAAGCCATGACGAGAAACGGAATATTCACAGTTCTTGGAAAGACGCTGCGATAAACAAACCAATTTGTAACACATATATTTTCGTAACATCGTATTCGCAAGGTAAAATATAGTCCTCGTGCAAAATTGATTAGATTTTAGATGACGCAATTTATTGTTTGAATAATAAGATGCATATTATTATATAACATTTACGTCAAGTACAGAACCTAAAAAAAAACCGGTATAACTGGTTTAATTCAGTGACATTATAATGTTTACCTACCTTGGTATCCGTCAAGTGCTTTCTGATTTATATATACGTAATTTTTTATAGTCGAATAAATATTTACTTGGCACTTTTTAAAAAAGCAGCAAAATAGTATGGGATAAATATTGATTCAGTGCATAACATCTTAAGAGAAAAGAAATAAGCTTCATCTATATAAAATTCTCTTATAAAGGATTCTCACGAACTCGAAAATTCAGTCTTTAATAAAATTTGACATACATAAATGTAGGTTGAGTAAATAAATCAATTTAAAAATTTATAGTTGCTACTAAATAAGAAGGAATGAAACTACCTTTTAAAAAATACACAGACTTTCGATTTTTCTAATATATTTCATAAACTGAATGAAATATCAAAACATGTTTTATATACAAAAATTCTATAAGAAAAATATTTTCATTTAACTAATTAGTTAATTAGTTAGTTAGTATATCCATGCAAACATTCGAGTATGAACGGTAAACTTTTGTTTTTCAAGTTCTTTATGTCCGTGAACTTGAATGCCAATGATCACTATATTCGCCTTGTATGTGTGAGATAGGTTAATAAAATTATATATTTTATTAGTACAAACGAATGTACAAATGAATAATCCAAACTTTTTAAGCGGCTAAGAAATTAAGTTTCAAATGAAATTTTCCCATTCTTTTATGGTTATGTAATATTGACATACAGTTATTAAAAATTACATTTAATATGGCAGAAAGCTCAAGATAACCTCAAAAATTATTCCGTTCAGTACAGTCAAAAATGTCAATAGATAAGGTGCATATCCGACATTACATTCTTTACGAATTCCAACAAGGAAAAAATACTACAAGAGCATGTGAATCAATTTATTCTTTTTTCTGTGAAGATGTTATGTCGTACGATGTGTGTGCATCTTAGTTTAGACGGTTTAGAAGCAGCGACTTCAGTCTAAGTGACTGAAAGAATGTCCTGGAAGTCCACGGAAGTGCGGTAACAATGATTTGGAGCAACTGCTCGCTGAGAATTCAGCACAAACAAAATTCAGCGCAAAAAGAGCTTTCAAAATAGTTAGAAGTAACGCAACAAACTATTTCCAAACGCTTACACAAAATGGGAAAGATACAGAAAGAAGGAAAATGGATTTCGCATAAACTCACTGAAACAATAAAAATCAACGAATGTCTTTCTCTTCTTAATAAGCAGCGTAAAACGTCTTTCTTGTGGAAAAATTGTTACTGGCGATGAAAAATGAATACTCTATGACAATCCGAAACATAAAAAGTCATGAGTAAATCCTGGCGAACCATCAACAGTCGTCACAAAGCCAGAACATTTCGGAAAGAAGATTCTGCTCTACATTTGGTACAATATAAAGAGCGTAATTTATTATGAGCTATTAAATGATTAAATGAGTATGAAACAATTACTGCGGACCGCTATCAACATTAATAAAACCGTTTGAGTCAAGAATTAGAATGAAAACGCCTGTATAGTGGCAAAGGAAAACGTTCTGTAAAATTGTTGCATGATAACGCTAGGCCACACATTGCTTCTACGACAAAAGACATACATAATGAATCTTAGCTGGGATGTCTTACGCCACCTGATGTATTCACCAGATATCGCTTCTACCGATTACCGCTTGTTCCGGTCGATGCAACACGCCTTGTCCGATATGCATTTCAAATCAGTGAATGAGATCCAAAAATGGTTTGAGGACTTTATCATGTCTAAAGACAACATTTTTCCGACATGAAATTCATCAGCTACCTGAAAGATGACTTAAAGTTATAAAAAACAACGGCGAATACTTTGATTGACAACTCTGTTTTACTTTCTTTTAAAATAAATCTTGAATTTAGCTGAAAAATTTGGATTTTTCATATACCTAATATTGAGTTACTCAAAAAATCATTGCGTTTTTTCCGGTGATTTTCAAGATCGTTTATTTTATACAAAGAATGAACATTCATCAATGATATTGCTGCGCCCGTGTCTTTGGAGGACATGTTATCCCCACGCTCCTGGGAGTGGACTGTAAAGGAATCGAGTAGAGATTGTTTGACAGCTGTTGTTGTCAAGGAGGTTGTTTAATAAATAAAAAAGGAAAGGAGAAGAGATGAGAGAGAGTCGCCCTGGTCTTGTCACGACGAACGGACGTATTAAAATAAAGCTTCTTTCGTTTTGTTAATTCCGTGTTATTTTTCTTGCGCAAGGGCGCAACAATATATTACCCTCTCTGTCTGATGATCTTCTGCCATTTTTCAGTAAACTTCATGATCTTATTCTCAAAGAATCCTTCCTATCTATATTAGCGAAGAACTGAACCAAGTGCCTTTTGATAGCGTCATCTGAAGCGAACGTTTTTTCCACGCAAGGAGTTTTGCAAGGACCGAAACAAATGATAGTCTGATGGTGCAAAGTCTGGTGATACTGTAGATGACACATCCCAACCAAGTTACAATAATTTTTCGCGAGTCATCAAACTTGTGTATGGTCGAGTGTTGTTATGATGGAAGACCTTTGAGATTTTTCAATTCTGGCTGCCTTTCTGCTATTGCTTCGCTCAATTTGTCGAGCTGTTGACAGTACACGTCTGAATTGATTGTAACATTCTTTGGTAAGAACTTGAAAAATACTTCACTCTTCCAACCGATTAAGAGCATCACCTTTCTCTGCTTTTATGTGGATATCTGCTTTTGATGTGCTTTAAGCCGGCTTATCGCGTTTGCTTCATGATCATTTTCGCTTTACATTGTTGTAGACAATACATTTCTCATTGCCAGTAATCATGCGTTTCAAAAATGGGTCGGATTATTCACGTTTCAGAAGTTGATCGTAAATGTCTATGCGTTTTATGACGTGAACTTCTTTCAGTTCATGCGGAATTCAAATATCGAGCTTACTGACGCAACCAAGTTATTTAAAATGAAGGTAAACGCTTCCAATCGATATTTTTAGTGCCTCAAACGAGCTCACGACTAGTAGAACATCGTTTAACTTTAAATAATGCTTTTATTTTATTATCAACAATCTCCGATGACCGACCTGAGCAAGATGCACCTTTCACGCTGTAGTCACTAGAATGGAAACGAGCAACCTAATAATTGATGTTAGCGTTCTTTTAGGGCTTCGTCACCATAAACTTTACGTATCATAAACTTTTCACAAGCCTGCACAATGTTCTTTTCTTTTCGGAAGTATTATAATAAAACTTGGTGAAAATGCTCGTGTTAACTCTCTATTTCTAAAACGCTATAGAAAGAATAATTATTGATCGATTTGCATACTTTTTTCCTTGACTAAAGCTATAAGTGTCAACTATCAAACGCGCATGGGCTCATGAATTTATAGATATGTTTAATACATTAAATATACAACCAAAGCCATCTATCGGAAATAAACGCAATGACTTTTTGAACAACCCAATATACAGGCCACAGCACGGCCCAATTGATCCTGCAATTGTTGCTGGCGAGGGAAAGAACAACGCGCCGTTATTGGTTTATCTCGCCGCACACCGCCAACAGTTGCTAAGTCGACTGGGTCAAGCTGTAACCCGAGAGGCTACAACGCTTTTCCAATCATCCATCTCAGCGTGCGCTCATTCGTCAAATTTCTGTAATTAACACGTTCGCGACAATCAATAAATCCATTGGTTCAGTC
Source organism: Harpegnathos saltator (assembly GCF_003227715.2). Lineage (NCBI taxonomy): Eukaryota > Metazoa > Arthropoda > Insecta > Hymenoptera > Formicidae > Harpegnathos > Harpegnathos saltator. The sequence goes on from NW_020230631.1 coordinate 157,867, forward strand.
TAAAGGACGCACAATTTATGAACTATGAAGCAGTGCAATGCTTCATAGTGTATGACCCACCGGTGGACACGCACGTCTATTAATATAAACCAGTGTGACCCACCAATGAGTCACGATGTCGCGAACGTGTTAATAACTCGATAATTATTGCGAATCTTGCAAAACGGTATGGGATTTTTATGTTTGTCTTAACTCAATCTACCTTCACACTTCGGGTTAGCAGTTAATTACCGGACACTCTGTATATTAAATTAATGGATAAAATAATACTTTTTGGTTTCTTCTTATATATTAGGACATATTATCTGGTTTCGTCGATTTGGTTAGGTAGGTAGATTTGTGACAAAATTTTGTTATTTTGAAAAATATAAATAGTAAGTTATATATCTAATATTACGTTTTTTATTAATTCGCTGAATGAGATGGTGTTATTTTGTTTGTCTAAAGTTGTGGGAAAGTGATTAAAATTTGTCTTAAAGTGAGCAAAATATATCACTTTGATTAATAATTTTGTTAACATCGTAAATGACAATAGAAATAAAAATCATACTCAACTATTTGAAAGTAACATCATAAATCATACTGAGGTTGACAGTTACACTCAGCTGGAATGAAAGTTGCATTGAACTATATGAAAATAACACTACAAATCACACTCAAATTGACAGTTGCATCCAGCCGATATTCATGTGACGGTAACATCGAAAATAATACACAAAATAAACATCTAATTATTTGATGGTAATATTTGCAATGACATCAAAATTGGTGATGAATTTTTAGCTAACATCCAATTTAACGGTCAATGCCAATAATTTTGGTGTATTTTTTGTAAAGATACATTTAATAATATTACAACGATTTTGATATGACATCTTTTTCACCTATCGATATACACCTATCGATATCAAGGATAGGAATATAAGAATAGAATTATTAAATTATATAGAATTATTAAAAAATATAGATATATTTAACAGTCCCACTTAAACCGTTTCTCTTTTATTTAATTATGCAAATAAACCTGTAAGTTAATGTCTACCCACTTTTTAAGTTCAGCTCTATATTATTCAAATAACAGCTGTTGCACGGCAATTTTTTCTAGAGACAGATTTCTCAAATCTCTTATTACACTTCAAGTTTGCGGCTTTTTAAGAAATCCAGGTATTTGCCATTACTAAAGTGCAAAAAACAAAAATAAAAACACGTACGTTTCTGCAAACATTCGTGTATTGTAATAAAGCCGCGAATATCGTGTCTCGAGATCTGACCTTTGTGATAATCATTGTAATAACCATTCCGATTGGCCTTGATTTATATTCCACTTTTCCTACTTGTAATACAAGTTTTTCTTTTCTTAATATTAATGCAATTGCAAATAGCTAAAGTTTTCTGTCTCGTCTTGTCAATGCTTCCTACCAGTCGCTACATGCGCATTGACAAGAGCACTGAAAGTGAAAATTTTTGTGTTTTTTGCTTTGCGGAGACATACGACGGTTCATCGGATTGTCCAGAAAGTTCGTACTGATTTTTCCGTAGAACACGCGCGAAACTAAAAACTTTATATATAAACTATTTTTATACTGTTTTCATGTATATATATGTATATATACATCGTACTATTTTTCATCTGTCATACAGTTGTCATTAGTTCCAGCTTTAAAAGATTTTTCAAATTACGTACAGCGACTTTGTTGAAAAAAGTAAACGTTTGCGTTAAAATGCCCTAGATATTTTTCACCAAGTTACCTTATCGATCGAAATATTAAGACGTATTTACAAAAGTAGTTATTAAAGTAATTATTTATTCTGATGTATGTAGCCATCCATGTGACTTCTTATTGTAAATAGAATTATTATATATTTGATTTTTTACTTGATACTTCAGACGTGACATTAGAAATATTTAAAAACCCAACTAAATTGTATTTACTTTACTCATTCGCTTCTATCTCATGATTCTGCCTTAAGCTCAAGAAATACAAATACTTCAAATATTTAAATAATATTTCACGTCTCTTTTTAACGTGATGATTCAAAATGTGCGCACAGAATTCAAAATAATAATGGCTACATTCTGAAATAGTATTGACAGTACTGACGGTATTGTTACTGAGACTAGCGTATTACATTCGTTCCAAATTCATCAGTAAATGATGAACAGCGTGGAAAATAAAATGCATCTATAGTATCATGTAGTGATTAATAGAGTAGTATAACCTATTTGAATGTAAAGTTGAAAGTAAATTTGGAATTATGATCAATTTAACACTAATTTTATTTGATGTACAAAATATCATTGAAGATAGTTTTCACAATTCATCATCAAACAATGAAGAACATTTCATATATTTTATAAATTTTATTTTCATTTCCGTCAATTATTGCAAATTGTACTAATGACTTCTTTTACTCTTCTTATTTATATAAGTCTAAAATAAGTTAATAGGCAAGCGCCATGTACATTACCATACGCTGATCTTGTATTACCTCGGAATAATGTGTGGGATTAGTCGGAAGTCAGTAATTCCGTAGAACCTATTTTCATGAAAAAGACAATAAGTTTTATTATTTTGTAGCATACTGGAAATTATATCGGAAAGCGAAAATAGCATTGTTAATATTGTCAGCGTATTTCGGACGAGTCCAATATATAAAAAGACCATGATACGCCTGAGCTCACTAAGAACAATATCTGATATTAATGTTATAATTGTATAGTGAAATAATTACAGATAGAAAAATTATTTTTTTGTGTAATATCACACATATAATGTTAGAGTGTGATATTATATTTTATTATTATATTATAATGTACAGGGTGTCATAGATCACCCGTACCTGCCGACTTTTTTGCAAACGCGACATTTAAAAAAAAATATTTCAGATAAAAGTTATTTGGTTTGAAGGGAGACATAAGACAGCGATAGCACTTTGTTTACAGATGGCGCCACTTTCGAGATATTCACTAATTATTACTTTTCTTAAATGGAAACTTCAATTTTTTATTATATTATCTTTCTCTACCAACTAATTTTAACAACTTTTGTTTAAAACATTTTTTTATTCGCCTATTTTTTGAGATATTAAAGAAAACTTGGTAACTTTTTTAATATTTAACTTACGATATCTCGCTAACTATTTGTCGAAAGAAAAAATAGTACTGGACGTTTTTACTTTTTTAGTCTCAAGAATATATTGCTATAATATTGCCTTAACTTTTGTTAACTTCTCAACGCTTGGAAATTTCAAAATTATCAAATTAGCAAAAGTCAGGATATTATTATATTATAATAACAATATATTCTTGACATCAAATAGAGTAAAAAAATCAATAATAAAGCAAGGCGGGTTCTAACCTAAATTGCAAAATATTTATGCAAAATCCGTTCTTTATTAATTAAATATTTTTATTAATAACCCCCTTTCCCAGAATTTTATGCTTCTATAGGCAAGATGGCGGCCGTGATGACACCCATATGTCCAGAGAAAAACGTACCGGGATGTTACTAGACTCGAACCTAGGTCTTCGCGGTTACTACCCAACGCTCCAACCTCCTAGACCACCGTCGCCTGTTGCTAGTAGACGTCTAGTGAAGGTTCTCAAACTGTGTATGATGACGTTACGAGAGAAAAAATGTGCCGGAATGTTGCTAGACTTGAAACCTGGACCCTCGCAGTTACTATCCAAACGCTCCGACCTCCTAGACCACCGTCGCTTATTGTTAGTAGACGTCTAGTGAAAGTTCTCAAGTGCGTATGATGACGTCACATATACGTTAAAGAAAAAATAAGTTGAAACTGAGATGCGAACCTGAAACTTTCGTTTACTATGCAATGGTCCTATCACTTAAACCATCGTAGACTCATACTCACGGACGCACAGTGAAATTTCTTACAGTGTGAGATGACGTCACGCATAAAGAAAAAATAAGTCGAAACTAGGCCAGACTCGAATCCCGGATCCTTCGTTTACTGTGCAATTGTCCTACCACTTAGGCCACCATAGACTCTTGTTAGGAAGCGCGCAGTAAAGCTTCTCAAACTGTGTATTACAATAACGGACAGAGTGGGAGGGACATAGCCCTCATCTGCAGTTTTGCGGCGACTGCTATCAAAACGTATATTGAACCATTATTGAACATCTATCAAACGTTTATTGTTCCATACCGAACCACTATTAAACATCTATTAAATATTAGCTATATTGAACCACTGTCAAACGTCTATCGAACGTCTCTCGAACATCTAATAAGCATCATACCGCAAATAAAGAACTGTATTTTTATCAAACACAATTACCGTATAAAATCCTAAGAAGTGAAAGGGGATAAGCGTGTTGGAAGAAACATCTGTACATTTGAAATAATGTTTTATTAAGCGTCGTACAATTCTCTCCGAGACCACTAATTGAAAGTTTTTAGTACATTCTGTAAGGCATAATTTCTCATATGATTATTACATCGAAAAGTATTATTCAATTTCTGCAGAGAAGGCATGTCATCGTAATCGGTGTCTGTGGTCTTAATGATCACGTTGCTTCTCACATTGTTATCCAGAAGGTGTAACAATCATTCCCGCTTCTCATGCCCCTTCACGTACACAAATTGAAATGCGTTGCCTTCAAGCTCGCCATAAATATCACCTGCCACAGCTGTAGTAGTAAAATGTTTAACTCTGCAGTATTTGACGGTTCCATCTTCTCATCGTAATCCATGATGATTAGTCGTTAACCAGTAGCCTCTCGATTTGTCTGATCTTGTGAGCAGATGCCATGGCATCGGACTCGTGAAGATGTAGTGCGAAAGAATAGTTTCGTTCTTCAGTTCTGCTTCTTTTACAATAAATCTCTTTCCAACCATGTACCCTTGCAGATCCACAAACGTCGGCACGACCATGAAATATTCTTCGAAACGTCCGAGAAAGAAATGTTGTTTATAGCACTTTGTGGCATGCATTATTCTTTTCTCGTACATACTTTCTAATGTTAATTAAGTTTGCGCACTATGTTGGCTAGCGGGCTATATTCAACTACACGATCATAGCAGAATGAGACAATATGCGGTAGTATTCGCCAATATATTCTCCTTACACTCAAATTTTATCCGCACATCCACAGTGGCACTCTTGACGGACTCATTTTGACGCAAACAATCGATCACCACGAAAGGTGCCGGAGAAAGCCTAGCCGGAGAAAGTCGGTAGTTGTTAATCATACCTCAGCACTGTTGCATCCATAATACGATTTACGAAAACGTCTATACATATCGTAAAGTACGGAGTATTTATTTTTTGTAAAGTCCAAATTCATGTCGTCGTACGGATAACACTCTGAATTCAGATAGAGCTTCACGTTGATCAATTTGCAGTCATCGAAACGAGTTATATTTTCCGACATGACATTCTTCCGGCCAGTCTGCAGCGCAAAGATAACGTATCGAGGTTTCTCCAAATTAGTAGCAGTTTTGACGGTCCACAAGTGTTTAGTCGTGCTTTGCAGTAGAGGAAATTCATACAGATCCCACGAGCGGAAACTCATATTCAGGTATCGTCCATCCTCCAAAGTTTTCAGCATGGAAAGTTTATTGATATCATTCAAGATTACGTGAGGCATTCGCCATTGTATCTTGAATAGCTCAATCTTAGGATCCAGCGCTGAAGATCCTAGTAGACTGTTGTTGTCGCTGCGTATTCATAATAGAATCAATTCGTGACGCGCGTTAATCACTATACGTTTGTAGTCTTCACAGAATCCTAGCAAAACGTTGAGCGATACACAAAAGTTGAAGTACCTGTCCGGCGAAATAGTGTCAGTTGTATCCCACGCTGCATTTTTCATGATGGCATTTTTGTCTGAAGATATCGATACATAGTTTTTGAGCGTTGAAGTTATTCCCACGTTTCTGTTACGATCAATCTCCACACCATCCAGTTCATAACGGATCTCATCAAACATGAATGCAACGCCATTATATCCCAACGTTACAGTCGCACCATCGACTGCAACTTGTTTCGTCACCTTCCCCTCGACATATAGATAACTCTCACATGGCAATATATATAAATCCTGCTGCTGTATGGGTATTCGTATCTCGTCGCTATGTCCAAACGTTGTGTTAGCGTATGGATTGTACGTATGTGTCTCAATCTTGACGATGCGCTCGTCAAAGACCGGTTCATTTCCAATGTTCAAAATGTCAATCATCTTTCTCAATCGTTTCGTACAATGAATCCCAGAGATTTCAAAAATTCAACGTTCAACGCGCTGAGTTTCTTTCGAACGAGGGATTTTGTACTGTTAATTGCGCATCTCGTAAAAAGTATATTTCCAGCTTGTTTCACCTATTCCACTTGATTCACCACAAGCATTTCATAGATTACGTTTATTATCGTCGCCGTCGTACGTGCAATCTAATCTCTTCTCCTCGAAAATCGAGCGATTGTCCTTCTTGATCAACTACACGCACCGTTAAATCTGTAATGCTCCGTGCGATGATTGGAAGATAAATGACATGTGTCGGTGTTTCCGATATCTTATATCCTGGTGGCACCTTAGGCGAGAATTCATGTATCGTATGTACACGCATACTGTTACTGTACGCACCACTGACAATGCTGCATTCTATACGAATGATATTCACGTTGATAATCTTAATCGGTGCGTCCGATTCTTACCATCGATGCGGTTCTAATATACGACTTGATGAGAATCCCAAAAGCGAGCCAATGTTGTTTGGTTTGTTAAAATTTATTCTATAAGCACATTTTATTTCACTCCTCATAGTATTATTATTGGCACGAATTATTATAGGATATTCATTCTCGTCATCTCTATATGGATTATTTTTGGAATGCACTGCTTTTGGAGAATGTGAAATTGCACGTTTCAAATATTCGTATATGGCGCGCAATTCGTACGATCCTTCAGGAATCGTAATTTCTTCATCGTTAGCACCATAGTAAAAAAAAAAAAATTTTTATTTTATTTAAAATCCTCCCCTCTCTTTCCCCCCTTTTTTTTTTTTTTTTTTTTTTTTTTTTGGT